>NC_068358.1:45884584-46157084 GCF_020536995.1 Dreissena polymorpha | reverse complement strand
AAAGGTCGTTGAATACACGTCATAAATATTTCAATGTTACACCAATACTCATATATGGTACGGAAGTAAGACCTATAAAATTCACTCACGAGATTTATTTCAATGTGGTCTGTATATCAGGCGTGGTCTAAATGATTCAATGTCATATGTTTTTCTATAAATAAGTTGAATCGTGATCGGTTCGGGTACTGAAGACGTTTAATCCATAAGAAATCGTGACACGTTAAACATATCTGTACAGCGCAGTGTACTTCGATCGCACAAGTAGGGTAACCATATCAGTGTGCCTCGATCGCACAAGTAGCTTTTGGGACTACGAAAAACAGTAAAACACTAAGCGTTTTAGTAATGCAAGATTTCGTATATCACCGCTTGAACATATTTAGATGCGAATAATGAAGGACACGCCTTTTAAGGCGACCTTTTTTTTACCGAAATGAGTCGTATATTGAACAATTCCTTTTTTCGATTTTAGATCTTCGCATTAATCAGATTTTAATGTTGTGAATACTGATATACTACATTGAGAAAACTTGCTCAAGTTGCAGATGAACACTTGTAACATTCTTGGTATTCTCGTCAGGTCTGTTTTATTTAAAAAAAAGTATAAGCATACAACCAAACAATTAATCTCTGAAATTCTTGTTTTATCTTATCAAACGGGTTATTTAATTTTTACTTAGTTATGGTCTCATTAAAATGTTAATGTTAGTAAATGATACATTTGCCATGTGAATAGAGCCGTATGATAACCGACCTACACACGCACTATACGCACCTGTGATGTTGTGCGTGTGCGTGAAATTGGTCCAGTCTGTGTGCACCATGCGGAACTGGCGTAGTTCTTTCACGTTGTCCGTCTTCACGGCCGGAAACTCACCGGCCTAGTTCCAGTGAAGTACCAGCTTGTCTGCCGAGTAGCCGACTCGAAACCGATGGATTTTTTTTTTATATTGAGTCGCTTTCTGGGAAAACGGTTCTTACTGCAGGTGCGTAAAGTGTCGTCCCAGATTAGCCTGTGCAGTCCGCACAGGAAAATAAGGGACGAAACTTTCCACCTAACGAGATTTTCGCTAAGAAGAGTTTATCTAAACGAAAAATAACACATAAATGAAAAATGTCTTCCCGGAGAAGCCTGTGCGGACTGCACAGTTTAATCTGGGCACGACACTTTACGCACATGTATCATATCCGGTTTCCCCTAAGCGAGGCTCATTTTAATGATTCAGTAGGGGGACCGTTTTCCGCTCCTCTCCGCGATTACCACACCTATCGATTAATCGTACACACTGACGTAACAAGTAAGATCTCAAAGATTAAGCGTTGAAACTGCTTCTCAACAAACTGGCAGTTTTTTTTTCGGTGTACCTATTTTACACAATAGGCAGGCAATCGTACGCTAAAGAATTTTACCGCCAGTATACCTGAATGAATTATTCCTAACATTAATCTGCTTTATTTGAGCGAATTCCGTTAGAAAACCGTTGTTATTCGAACCTACTAGTATTTTTTGATATCTTTTTACGTTTTTTATGTATATATGTGAAGATTTATGTTTGAAGATTCGTCTTTCATCAAGTGACTTTTGAATAAAGGAATTTATTTACCATTTTTATTCACCTCTATAATACAATACCGCGTGTATTACTCCCACGTCTCTCACATAATACATGATACATATGACTCGTGCTCTGGGCAAACCGGGCTCTGTGAACGTGGGTAAAATATCGTTCCAGATTATCAAGTGCACAGGCACAAAAATATACCATATTATGAAACTTTTATTAAAAGGAAATCTCTTCTTTAGGACAATTCAGTTAAGGTGTAAAGTGTCATCCCTGATAAGCCTGTGTTGACTGCACATGTAAATCTGCGAAGACACTTTACGCAGATGCATGACGCTTGGTTTTCATAGAGCGCGTCTGATATGTAGCATTTTATATTTTCTTTAAACAGCACAAACGTTTCATTGAAGTTTTGATGTTGAATTATTTCCCATATACTCACGTATTCAGCGATATAACACATGAACACAATTTACACACGGTAGTGCTATGTTATAGATGTATAGTTTTTCATGATCGTATTTAAAAGTTTCATCAGAAACACATCTGCAAGAGGTAATATATAACATGAGAACGAATTTCCTCACGCTTTCGGATGGTACGCTAGCTTTGAGCTGACGATTAAATTGTCTGCAAATGTGATGTCCGGGATTACATGTATATAATTATATTTGACTCATATATCAACGCGAATCAACGCTCACACGCATGTATATATTTAGACGCAGACGTTCCTCGAACAAACAGGATTGTGATCATGCTAAATACATCGTGTTAAGCTTATTCAATAATATAAACCCATGTATGCCTAGCGTCTAGAAAAAAGGCATTGGCAAACAGCGTAGACCCAGATGAAACGCCGCATCATGCGGCGTCTCATCAGGGTCTTCGCTGTTTGCTTAAATAAATTTCTGTATGAAATATTCTAAATACATGTAAAGAAATAAATATACTAGACATCCCTAATTTTGGAAATGAATTGATCCAATTTAGAAGGATGGGAGAGTCCACTAGGCATACATGGGTTGATTATTATGACAACAACCAAACATAGTATATACAATGTTTAAGCACATACATTCAATAATTTTATTAAGGTTACATTATCCTAAACGGAAGTGGAATTTGGGGGGTTACATGCAGTCGGTTTGCTACTAAGTACATATGATGCAGGTCCTGGTGCATAAGATTTTAAAAATGTATCTGAAATGAAGAGTTTAGGTGTCAGTTTAAAGGTACATGTGTAAGTCACAGGGCAAAAGGCCTGATTTGTGCATTTCTTTGTATGTTAGTGGTTGCCAGCCTCAATAGTAGGGCATGGTTTTTGCCTTCAAATGGCAGTGCCGGTAGCTGTCAAAACCGGTTCATATGTTCTAAGGTAATTATTTTGAGTTACACCGTATAGAATTTTTTCAAATGCAGTTTTTTTGTAAGCTTATGAAACCACCTTTCCAGTCATGTATAGTTATATATTGGCTTATCGCTCGGTCATGGTGAAATTTGTTAATACAAATACAGAAATGGGAACTAGTAGCTTGTTAAGATTACTTGTTAACGTGTTTTGAGTATCGTGCGCTTAAATAATTATAACAGACTATGAATATCTTTTCAAATACATTATTGGTTGTCATTTGGACTTGAATACAAATACAGCGTAAGCAACTAAATATAAAAACAGGGAATAGAAAAAGCTAATCCAAATTTGGTACACTAGTACAGATACGTAATTTAAAATAACCGTTCAATAAATCCTCATTGCATTATTTTTTAAGGAGGGGATGGGGCGCTTTCATTTAGCTCTGCCCGTTTTATTGACCAATGTACAAATATGTTGGAGTCTCGTTTTGGAAGGTCGATAACAATGTGAAATGCGAAAGTAGCTTCTATTCTTACATTTGACAGAATATTTTTCACTTAAAATGATACATATGTAAATTATATTTTGCTCGGGTTCGCGATTTTCTACTCATTCTGTATGGGTTTTAGAGCGACAATGGTTTTCATACAATGCTAGTAAGCAATCCACTTACAGCTCTCTATCATGATGGAGCATATCTGCTTGTCGATGGGGTATTTCCTGAGGTCCATTCTACAGCTCAACGTCACTGATACCCTGGAACAGAATTGTGTATTGTTCTGAGAAAACTGGGCATAATTCATGTGCGTAAAGTGTCGTCCCAGATTAGCCTGTGCAGTCCGCACAGGCTAATCAGGGACGACACTTTCCGCTTAAACTAGATTTTCGGTAAAAAGAGACTTCCTTTAAACGAAAAATACCATTAAAGCGGAAAGTGTCGTCCCTGATAAGCCTGTGCGGACTGCGTAGGCTAATCTGGGATGACACTTTACGCACTTGCATTATGCCCAGTTTTCTCAGAATACGACACCCTAGAACAGAATTGGCGAGCACAAAGTCTTAAAGAACCATGTGTTGTATATAAACTCAAAAATCTGTCCAAGTAATGTATATGTAACATAGTTTAGAAAAAAGAAAAAAATATATATCGAGCACGTATATTCGTCAAAATTATGCCAAAATTTATGTATGTTCAACAATTGTTATGCAAGATAATGCCAATTGCAATTTGATTCCACGAAAAAACACTCCAACAATGTATAAACAAAATACACATGAAAAAATTAGATTGAAGTAACATGGTTCAATTATTCACTGCAACACTATTGAATATCTGGCTACCATTTCCTTTTCTGAAATATTAGTACAAAAATGCGTTCGTAATCATTGCTAAATCGACCAGCTACAATTCTCAGTAAGTTAAACAATAAATCCATAAATATATGTGGATTACCAGACAGAATCAGCGACTGTAGTCGTATACGTCATTTTACTGTTCTATTTGCCTCAGGATAGTCAGCCTAAAGTAAATTCGATTAGTGTTTGGACGACAACAGGTCGCTGATTGTGTCATTACGTTCACGTCAGCTATACACATGGGTTCAGTGTCGGAACGTGAATTGTGATTATCTTTAAAGTTAAGCGAGGCCAAAAACCAGACAGTTTTCGTGCTTATTGATTTGCTGTTATAACATTTCTGTAAACATATCCATTATTAGAATCAGAGTTTGGCACTCTATCATGAATCATGGAGCTGGAATAATACTTAGCTATGCATTTTGAAATGCATTCCGTGAAATAACAGAAAAACCCACAACCTCCTATATTACTAGGAACGAACTCACACCCACGAATGCCCTAACCATGTTTGTCACAGTTCACGTCTTAACAATACATAATAATAACCACATGTACAAAACTCGCACTTAATCTGATCTATCATACATCGCATTTCCTGATGCTGTTTTCACCGGATAAAAAACACACAAAAACAACAACAACTACTACTACTACTACTACTAATACTACTACTACTACTACTACAATAAATACGTATACCCTATGGCCCATTTAAGTCCCCTTGCAAATGCGAATCCTATCACGCCTTATCTCAGTATATATGTCGCGGGCGCTGTCCTTCTACATGCGTTTCATACAACCACGCTTCTCTTGACCCCCAGCAACTCATTCCCACCTACCTGACCATGTATGTAATGGTGCCGTCCCTGTACAGACGTAACATCCTGTTATCCATCATGATGTTGTGAATGGCGGCCATCTTCTCGTTGGGGAAGTAGATGTCCGGTACCCAGACCTTGTCCATATTCTGGGAGTCGAAGTCCAGGTACTCGAAGGCGACCTTGAGACTCTGCAGCTTAGCGATGATCTCCTCATTCTTCCACGACAGATTGAGGACAATGTTCAACGTGAACTCCTATATGCGTGGTACAAACCAGTCGCTAAAACTGTGGTTAACCCATTTATGCCTAGTTGACTCTCCCATCCTTCTAAATTGGATCAATTTATTTCCAAAATTAGGGATGTCTAGTATATTTATTTCTATATTTAGAAAATTTCTTACAGAAATTTTTTTAAGCAAACAGCGCAGACCCTGATGAGACGCCGCATCATGCGGCGTTTCATCTGGGTCGACGCTGTTTGCCAAGGCCTTTTTTCTAGACGCTATACACGTGGGGTATGTTAAAACATCTTAAATTAAAAATAAATGAATTAACAGTAATCCGTGGTATTTTAAAGGAGAGCGATATTAAGTGAAGTAGATAATACCATGGGCTCGTAATTGAAATCTTAAGTACATGACACAATCCTAGAGATTTAAAACGTATGTTAAAAATTCTACGCATAGAAACAGGAAAATAAAAGAACTCCAATATGAACAAAGTGTGTGGTCGTTAGAGACGTATTTGGAACATAAAATTGGGAAATTAGACAATCGAAGGAACATACAAAAGATACATTATTAAGACTTTAAACCCCTTGAACGGACGCATTTGTGCACTACTATGCATAGAACAGAAGGAGACAAGTAAAGCAGTGGTCGTGGCTGACATCCTGGAATGATATTTTATAAGTGTATTTAAGTTTAACTATACAGTGTACATCAATTCGAAAAAGTAAGAATCATAGTAATTTGCATGATCAATGTCAACTGGGTCACGCGAGTTGTGTATCGTGATATTTCTTAAAAGTTGACCCAGCATTTGTAAAATTATTGCAAGACATATACATTTCTTGAATAAGACCGAGATCGTGAAAATCGCTGCACAATTGATGAAGATATGGCTGTTCAAAGCGATGCATCCCATTTTGGGTTGGTTTTGAGTTGCATACCTTGTTATATATATATTTTATAGTGAACTGTTTTTTCATAAAATTTAATTTTTCGTTATAATATGATTATTTATCATTCAAAATGATGTTTTCACTAATTAATAGCACAGCCACAAGCTAACCACCTGTGAACCATCCAAGCATTTTCCTGGCCTTACTTTAATACACGTCCGATGCATATTAATGTATGCCTAGATAGATGAAACTTAAGTAATAACGATACAATTATTTATCTCTAATTGTTAAGCATCAAAGTGTAGAAATCCGAAGATCGAATATCCATGATAAAATAGATAATGGCTACTGTAGCTACGTATGTACAGTATATACCGGTAAATTAATCATGAAAAAGCAAGCTGTTCGCGCAGTGGTTGATACACGCGTTTCCCACTTAGGCGACCCGATTTTATGCTCGATCCGGCACTTTCGAGTCTGGTGAGTAGTCGTTATACCGAGCAGGTGCGGTTTCCCACAGCGAAAGACCATCCCAAATTGAATATCTTGCAGTAAAATAGCTAAATAGCTGGAAATTGCAGCTTTCATTAAAAAGTCATCACAACTTTCGTAGCTCTAGTAAAGTTAATTAGGTACGAAAGCTGGGACACACTTACGGTCCTCACGAAATAACATTTGAGGCTCGAAATGACCTCAACACAATTGTGTACAATTATCAGTTTATACTGATTAAAATATCACGACTGGTATATCACTTTACTTGAAAAAAAGTTAATATTTTCAGTATATTTGGTAATAAAGTTTCGCGATGTGAAATAGAAAGTACATCGCGAAAATAGGTGACATAACGATATACACGCATAACTAACGCAAGTAGATTGATTATTTTATATATATTAGATATATACAATTCACTACGCATGCACAATTTGCATTCCTGCGTTAACTACGTGAAGACGATGATCAATCTACTGGCGTTATTTATAGTTAGCTGGCAGTTACCTGGTAAACACACACAGTAAAATTTATTACCAAATATACTTAAAATATGAAAACTTAACAACTTTTTTCAAGTAATGTAATATACCAGTCGTGATATTTTAATCAATATAAACTTATAATAGTAAAAACATACGGTATTTTACACCTTTTCTTTTCTTCGTCGTCGTGGTTGACAGTCCCTTTAAGGGCCACGTAAAGCTCAATAACAGTATGTGTATAGTAAACAATCATGTGCAACGCGCTTAAATATGGTTGATACTAATACCTATCATAAACTATGCATTTCCTTTGCAATTGATTTTAAACAACAATAATATAGTGTTAGATTACAAATAACATATTTTAGGTAATTTTACTGTATAAAATGTCTAAACTGTTCATAAAATAGATAATTGTATAGTAAGCAAGCGACGGGGTCGCACATACCATATACCGATACACCTCTAAAATGCGCGTGTTTGTAAAACATATGACATAGCACACATAAAACAATACAAACGTAATGTACATGAATCAATATCCTAAAATGCATAAGAAATTGAGAATTGAGTAAATGGTCTATCACGCTGACTAGGCATACAACAACACATACAATGTACATTAACACTGTTTTGGGCTCAACAATATGTACTGTCAACATAAAAAGTTATGAATCGCTTGTAAGACCAGAAATGAGAATATTTTCATTTGGAACAATCGGTTAAAACTTTGAAGAAAATATTGATCTACAAAATGTACATTTTTTAAGGGTAAGTTTATTATAAACAAACCGCAAAGCAAAAAATGTACACATAATATTGCAAAGTGTCCGACAACATAAATTATTATTCTTTTAACTAACTTTAATCAAATTTTTCACTTGAGCTTTCGTTTAACATAGAAATTTAATGAAATAGTATGATAAATTGGACCACGAAATGTGCGCCAAATCGGCACAATGGACCTCTTACGGCATTAAGTTGATGAAATAAGTGTGTTTATCATTTTGGAGCAGCTACTTAGCACATTTAAATAAGTGATTGTCTATATACACATATCAAACGTTTGATTCATTCCTGTGGCCGCTATCGATCAAATCGATAATAAGATTTAGCATTGAATTGAAACAGAACATTACGAACTGTGTATTTCAAACACTAATATTTGTGTTACTTATTCAAATATAAAAATTCGACGAATGGAATGATAAGATACCTAGGAAGAATGTTTTTGTTTCCCTTGTCGTAACTTAACATTAATTGTCCTTTTTAGGTTTAACACTTTAGGGTCCTTTTGTTAAAAAAATACATTTATTGCAATCAATCAACAATCAATTCATACTGTAATGCTTTTGGTTGATAATTCGGAAAATACTGGTATTTTTAATATTGCGGTTTAACACGTTATAGTATCGAGTGTCTGAGTCGTCTAGTGGTAACGAGTTAGCTTTTGCTCCTAGAGATCCCGGTATCCAAAGACCTATAGAATACATGTATTTTATAGGTCTTTGCGGTATCGAGTCCCAATAAAGGCAAACTTGTTTTTCAACGTCATAGATTTGGTATAAAACATATGCTGGCATTTATCAAAAACACAGGTCCCTGCACATATAGTGACTGAGACCAATCAAATGGTTTTGGTAGATTGGTACTTTCTAATATAAAATATTAAGTTTATTAAAATGATCAATGCATTTTGACAGTTTGGTGTACATGTTTTCGCGGTATTTGCAAAAATTGTGTTTAGTATTGAACATGCATCAGATTGAACTTCTGGGTCAATGACAGTATCTTCATACATAAGCAAACCCAGCCAACAAAATTCATTAAACGTCATGTAGTGTATAATATTTATCTTTAGAAAATAATAGTCGACTCGAACTATTTTACTTTGATAACAATGGTGAGTCTAACTGAGTTTGTGGTTTTGGTCGTGTGCATGGTATTCTTGGATAGCACAACCGTCGGTCCGAAAATACGTATAACGAAACTTTATTTATTTACACAGAATATTCGATTTTATAATTCATAGTAGATTGTCTGTCTAACGCACAAAACTATCAATCTGTATACGTGAAGGTATGAATATTGCCAACAATGTCACACACGAATATATAAATATTGCAATAGATGATTTGAGTAAAAGCCCCAAAGTATTTTATAGATCCTTGCAGCGTCTTCGAGATGAATGAATGCACATATACAATACAAAAGCAACGCAATATCTACGAATTTTCCAATAACCATTTCATAGGCATCACTGATGAAATCCGGCGAGTGATATAAACCGTTTCCCATTCGATTTAAGCGTAGTATCTTACGACTATGTCGACTAGAGCTCACGCGTTATATGACTAGTTTCCCATAAACCATACCGACTGTATCCCTTGTGGCATATGGGTACCATAACAAGAGCTATACCGAGTGTATCCCGCTGAGTGTAAGGATTGTCCGACACTTGCTAAGCAGAACGCATTCCAAGCGGCGTATGGATAGTATCAATCGAGCCTTGTCGACTATATCCCACTAGTTATACGAGCTATGCTGACAGTATCCGTCGCGGTGTATGGGTATTGTACCCCAATCGGTGTATGACAGTCGCACATGGGCAATGCCGACGTTATCTCAAGCGGCATATGGAAAATAGACAATATACATAGTATCACAGGAGCTATGATGGCTGCGTCCCACGTGGCGTATGGATAATATCCAACGGAAAATGTCGACCGTATACCGCGCGGTATATGGTGAGCTATAGTGAATGTATCTTAAGTCGAATATGGATATGCTGATTTCATCCCACGCGGTGTATGGAAAGTATCCCACGAGCTATGCTGAATGTATTCATTGCGGTATATAGTTAATACCCAACGTGCTTTACCGACTGTGCGCCACGTGCTATACGGATACTATATTTCACAGTCTATATGGAGGCAAACGAAGCGTCGCGCCACGCGTATCTCTCGTCCCCGAGGAACGCCGCGAGCTGCTCATTGTATGGCCGATAGAGCTCTACCAGAAGGCGCTTTGTTTCCGGAAATATTTGCCCGGCCGACTTCCGCCTCTCCGACACGAAGAAGGGCGCCATGTCTGTCATATTGGCGACAACGCTGTCGCTCGGGATGCCTGAAATAGTAAATTTAAACATGGCCGATTTTCAAGACGACCAGTCAAGATAACTAGTTCGCAGATTTTGACTTTGGTTTCAAAATGGGTTATTGAAAGGAAATTTTTACGGGATTATTTAAGAACTTTTTTTTATAAGGGTCTTCAATATCAATCGCTTAACCGTCAGCTATTCTCATTCAATATATATGTACATAAATTATTTACGTTATTTTACGACATTTTATGCTACGACAATCGCACTACAATATGTACGTCAATACGTGCCAGTATAAATCACACATGTGAACATATTGTCCTTTGTGTAAAATAACGATGAATTTTCAACAAATAAATAAATGTACAGCCTTCACAAATAAGATAAATATCTCATATTTTTCATTGGGAGTTTTTAAAAGCAGTTCTTAAAGGGAACGTCAGCCACGAATGACGAAAAATGAAAAGTTCTAAAATATTATTTTACAATTATTAGTTTATATTGATTAAAATATCACGACTGGAATATTACATTACTTGAAAAAAATTCATATCTTCAGTATATTCGGTAATAAGTACATCGCGAAAATAGGTGACATAACGATATACACACTATAAATAACGCAAGAGGATTCGTCAGTTTATACAATTTATCCCATTTTCACCGCGACATTGACGGTATAACACGTTGTGGAATATACTTGCTTGTATTCAACACTGTGGAATATACCTGTCGCGTGCACGGACTACTTTTTAAATGACGTCATGCGATATGCGCTAAAATTTGGTCGATATTGTTTGGTTCATTGATCGAATTATAAGGTCACCCATTAGAAGAAAATGTGCATATTTTGCAGAAATATATATATATAACATATTCACCAAAAGAAATGTTGAAATAAAATATAAAATTACACGATTTTTGTTTTGTTCTTTTTTTATTTATATTTACTTTACCACTGAATGATTTTTCATAAGAAACACAGTCGACAAAACTTAAGCTTCAAAATTATACGACCTTCAACCTTTAAATCTAGTCATATGACATAATTTTTCGCCATCCGTATAATGAATCAGCTGATTGATGGCGTCATAAAATGACAAACTTATTGCGTCATTTTCCCCATTTTTTTGACGATTTATTATAAACGCGACTTACTTCACATGTTTTCTACATGTCGAGGGGTGAACGGAAGACTGTTGTAACTCATATTATATTAAGAAGGAGATACTGCAGTTTTCCGTTCAGCCCTCGATGTACTGTATGTCGACATATCTGAATTGTCAATTGATCACATTTTCCTTATTTCGTGTAATGTGCATTGTTTATAACCAAAGCATATACTTTTGACATTTAACTTAAATATTCAGAATGTACAACAAGCCATACACATATCGCACAGTTCATGAATACTCTGCTATGTTTGCTTTCCTATTTAATTCACGTTAGGCATAGAGCTGTGTAAAGTATAAGATGGTCAAAATAGCACCACACTGGAATTTGGAACGTCCCATTTTGTACACGGGTATTTTCTACTCATTTATCTGTTGTGTACTGGAATGTTTTCCATTCTTTGTGTATTTATATATTAAATTATTTTCTCGTACAATAAGGGCATTTACCATAGATATATAAAACATTGTGCAAGTTTAAACATAATTATGTTTGCAGAAATCTGCAAATGCAACCGAGTTGACCAACGGCTATTATTAGATAAACTGCTCCGGTTCATTTGAACAGCAGTAATGTAGAGTACATGACGTAGCGTGTGACGAAAAAGAAAGTTTATCGCGTTCATAAACTCATTTGAATAAAGTGATAGAATGGCATAAGGGTCTTTATTTAACTATGCTAAAATAATTATTAAAGACCCTAGATGCAATATCGTCAATTATTGAGTTAAATGGATTATTAGATGGATTTTAAAGGATTATTAAAGGTAAGATACTAGTTCTTACGTGTTTTGATTTTTGTTTGTACTTTTGTCGTTCCCTGTTCTTGGGGAAATGATTTTAACATGGGCGCCATTGATGCATCGGATCACACACGGCATACCCATAACATTATATAAAAACACGTTATGCGCGTCCTTAAATTCGTCGTCCGAAGTCGGAAAACGTATTGCCCTGTATTTTGTCAAATAAACTGTCAGTCGCTGCAATTGTCTGTTGTCAAAATTGTCAAGGTCTTCCATAGCTAAAGAAACTTCAGCGTACAGTTTATTTAGTATTGACAGACCTGTACAAAGTCGCGTCAGTCAAAAATCATAAAAAGCGACATTTAAAGTTATGGTAGCCAGAACTAGGTCGTCGATGGTGTACATGTATGTTGACATCGACAGCATTTTGTCAGGAGCAATCGCCGCCATATTGGATTTTGATCATTTTCTTTCGAAAATAAAATGAATTATAGTAAAGTAAAATCTTCTTTTCGCGGTCGTAATGTGTTAAAATTCGCATACTGCGTAAAATTGAATGTAGGCATATGGTGATATTTTTACTTGTTTTACAGTTTGTGTGTGAATTTTTTAAAGACTATTTTGCGTACCAGAACAAATACATGTATATCACTACGCATGGTTACATTTGTCAGATTTTAAGCGCTTTTATGACTGAATTAAAATTATTGTTAAGGTTATTAGATCTATTTATGTTAAATGTCACGTTGAAAAAATCAAATGGGATAAATAGAATACTAGGATTAGCGTTGAATACAGAGAAGTTTATGTTGCTCGGCTCGAACACCGAAAGCGCTCGCCAAGGCTCGCGCTTCCGGCGTTCTAAGCCTCGCAACATAAACTTCTCTGTATTCAACGCTAACCTAGTATTCTCTATATATACAATTCACTACGCATGCACTGTCGGACCGTATTTGGTACAAAAACGAATATGGTACATTTGTACCATATTCGGCCGAATATGGTACAAATGTACCATACTCGGACCGAAGATGGTACAATTTTCGACCGAATATGGTTCAAACATTGTACCATATTCGGTTGGAATAAGTTTTTCTATGCTCGCCAAAACGTATTTGGTACATACCAAAAAAACTCATAAAAATGAAAATGGCCTACGTAAATGGTACATAAATTATGTATTTCTTAATAAATGAAATAGTCTGCCGATGTGTAAACTTTTTTTCAAACTCAAATACGTTGTATTAACCTAATATTGGAAGTGACAAAAGTATCATCATCATCATCATCATCATCATCATCATCACCTAACCACACTTTACATGGATTTTGCTGGTTGTGTAACTGTTTCGCCGGCTAGCTCAGTCGGTTGCGCGTCAGATTGGCACGCAGGCGGCCTGGGTTCGATTCCCGGGCGGGCCAGATACTTTCGTGGAGATCATTAATAGCAATTTTCAAATTTTTAAAACTTTTTTTTTCGAAAGTGTATTTTCACCAAAATCCGATTTAAGAGATTTTGAGCTCTTTTAAATGAATATATCTCTCCAAAAATAAGGATGTTTGACTGGCTGCTTTAGACAGGTGTGACTGTATTCCTAAACATTACTTTGTAAAGTTGATTTGTCGTTCCGACGTCATATTGCTGAGAAGCCGACAAAGCTTTGAAGTTTCCGATTTTTTCTTTGATAACGTGCCGCTTTAAAAAGGCGGGAATTTTGCACACGAGTCTTACTCAGAAGTCAGTAACCATATTTGACTTGGCGGTCGGCAAGAAAAGTTGTGATTTTCGACTAGAAAGAATTCAAATCCAAACTTTCTTCAAACTTCAAAAGAATTCTTGACAGTAAGTACTGTACATAATTTTAATTTTCAGTTGTCTTAATATGCATTGATGTTTTAACATGCATTGATTTTTATGTTTTATGCCCCCCCCCCCCTCAGAGTGCATTTGCAGTTGTCCGTCCGTCTATCCAATTGTCCGTGGCATTCCTTCCGGGTGCGTAACTCCTAAACTGCTAAAATATTTAAGCTACAGTCATTTTTTCGAAAGTGTATTTTCCACCAAAATCAGATCGAGCTCCTGTAATCTGTAGATTTGAACATTTTAAATTTTATGGAGTTTATAGGTCTTTGACCTTCGAACCCTGCCTAGTCGTGACTTCTGGTGAGCGACCTAGGCCCCCAGGGCCCCTTCTTTATATCCCTTCCATCCACGTAGCATTGGTTTCTACAGACCGTTTGTCCGTTGACCGCCATAAGTTTGCCCGCTATTTTTCCCCTGAATTTGAATTCGGTTGGATTTCAATGAAACTTTACATGAAGTACTTGCTACTTTCATTGCGCATATTGCCCGGAAGTTCGGATTGTAAATTTTAGCGGAGCTATCAGACGAGTGATTTTAGCTCAGCTCATGTCGTGAGACATTCGTTTTCGACACGCGGTGTTCAATACAAGCTCTATTAACTAATGAAGTATAAATGTATAATAACTTATTATATTATTTCAGATGAAGGAAGCAATTAGGAGAAAAAGGAAGCAATTAGGGTGCTTGCCCAGGTCGAAGTACGACATTATTGTCAGATGTTTAAACGGATCGTTCGATGTCCCTGTGAAGAAACGGACACCTGAAGAGAATAATTGTTTGGCCATGATTAGAAAACGTAAGGACTTCGAGCTTGGTGACCGGGGTTCTTTATTGTGTGGCGGAAAGCAAGTCCTTGTGAAAGAAGATCTTCCTAGATTTGTTGAGAAGATGTTCATGGAAAACAAAGGATGTGGAGCAAGGGTTATTTACAACAAACTGAAAGTAAATTACACGGGGTTCTCGGAACAAGCTATCCTTGAAATACTGTACAATAGCAAGTATTACCATGAGAAGTATCCGAGATTTACAAACAAGCCAAAGCCAAAGACAATTACAGAAGAGGAACCAGGCAAAAGATGGCAGATTGACATAATTAACATGAAAAATCAAAGTGTTAGCTACAAGGGGTCCACATACAGTTATATTCTACAAGTCGTGGACGTTTATTCTAGGTACGTTATGCCAAAACCCCTGAAAACGAAGAGTTCGCGTGAAGTTGCAAAGGCATTAGAGGACGTGTTGATGGTTAACCTTGCCCCTGACATCATCCAATGTGACAACGGACTGGAATTTAAAGGCCCTAGTATGAAACTTTTGTTGAACAAGTACAACATCAAAATGATCAATAGTAGGCCGTATCATCCTCAATCACAGGGCAAGTGTGAAAGGTCAAACAGTGTTATAAAGGCCAAGATTCTATTTGCAACAAAAAGTAAACGTGGATTTAACTGGGTCGAAGGGCTTCAAGATTTAGCCTATGCCATAAACACAAGTTTCAAACGAGTTCTTGGGGGTCTCACGCCCTTTGAAGCCTACTACGGAAGAAGTCATGTTTTTACCAAAGAACGTCATAGTTCTCGTGAAATAAAGAAAACCATACGGCGAGCAAATAAAAAGGCTTACAGGTCGCTGTTGAAAAACGCAACTTCCCCAAGCAAGTACAAAGTAGGAGAGACAGTATTAATTCGCTATCCCTTTCGAAAATCCAGGGTGCCAACCAAAAGATATGTTATCGAAGGCAAGGTAGAAAAAGTAAAACGAAATGGTGTTTATATCGTGTCATTTCAAGTACCGAACAAACCCGAACTTGGATTCGTAAGCAAATCGGTTGGGGTCGAAAACATGACTAGCCTAACTGTTGCGTTAGAGAAACAACGAAAAATTAAAAAACATTCATTAAAACAGAACCGCTCAGAGAAACAAAATCACAGAACTAAGTACTATCATGTTTTAACACACCATGAAAATCTGCAGTTGTTGGATGGGGTGAATATTGCCATGGACCCAAATCCGGATGGAAATTGTCAATTTGCTGCTATATCGCATCAACTTGGTAAAATTGGTATATACAAAGACGTAGATGCTTTACGTAAGGAAGCAGTCCATCACATTGTAGAAAACAGATATTTCTATGAAACTTTTGTCTATGATGAAACATTTGATGAATACGTTAAGAATATGTCTAAGAATGGGACATACGGCGACAACCTCACGCTCATTGCACTTATGAGAGAATATAATTTGCAGTGCCTGGTAGTTTCTACCCGAGGACTAGAACACTCATCAATTGTGTCAGCAGATGGAAAGTTCGATGGTGATGTTGGAACAATTGCATTGGGGTATTTCCCAGAAGGATTTGGCATGCATTACGTTAGTATCCGTATCAATCAACGCGTGTACAAGGACATAATATCACGCTTAGAACAGTCGTATGACAACGGTGACTCTGGCGACAGCGCTGCGTCTGGCGACAACGCTGCGTCAGGCGACAACGCTGCGTCTGGCGACAACGGTGACTCTGGCGACAACGGTGACTCCGGCGACACCGCTGCGTCTGGCGACAACGGTGACTCCGGCGACAACGCTGCGTCTGGCGACAACACTGCATCTGGCGACAACGCTGCGTCTGGCGACAACGGTGACTCTTGCGACAACGGTGACTCCGGCGACAACGGTGACTCCAGCGACAACGGTGACTCCGGCGACAACGGTGACTCCGGCGACAACGCTGCGTCTGGCGACAACGGTGACTCCGGCGACAACGGTGACTCTGGCGACAACGGTGACGTCTCTGTGTGTTCAGCCCTGAAAGAGCTTCAAGATATGATAAACAATAGGAGGGCACAGAAGCGAACGACTTTTCCATTTCTGATGTTACCACTTCACATTCAAGTTGAAATTTTTAAGTTCTGCATACAATCAAACCCGTCAATCCAGTTTGTGTTGGCGAAGGTCGGCAAACCCTTTAGAGATTTAATAAGGTCAATGAGTTTGCAAACACCTAGAATTTACATTCGGCCGGATATTGGACTAGATACTAGTAACAGAAATCCTGTTAGCGTTCGTTTCCTATTAACAAGAGCGGGCAGAAACAGCGGTCTTATTTCGGCAATAAAAGAAATCATCAAGGGGCCAAAATGGGCAAACGCATGGCTGCGTTTGCGTGTTAGTGGAATCGGTTGGTATGATATCATAGATGTCATGTACAGACATTACAGGTGAAATATACATGTATATCGGTGTTTGGAAACCTGTTATGTTATTTTTGTGATTGATGATTATGTTCTTCTACCGGAAATTTGTTGTCATTTGCTCATTTACTGGTAACTTTTTACGAAGCACATTTGGGATATTTTGGCTGCTACTAAAATGAATGTATATATGTATATTATGTCTTGTCAAAATGCTACAGTTGGATTAAAATTTAAATGCTGTTCTATGTTCTTCAATATTACTTTGAAAAATCCTGTCAGTATACCAATAAATGAAAAAAGTACAAGTTTGTTGAATCTCTTGAATGAAACAAATTATAAAATACAAAATGTAAAATGAATATGTGATGATGATGATGACAAAACATTTGTGATGATGATGATGGTAAAAAAATTGTGATGATGATGGTGGTGGTGATGATGATGACAGTGGTTATGATGATTGGGGTTTGATGATTGTGGTGATGATGATGATGATGATGATAATGATGATGATGATGATGATAACAAACGTTTTGGGATGATGATGACAGCGATGTTTATCGGACGATGATGATGGTTATAATGATGATGATAAGTTTTTAGATGATGATGACGGCGATGTTTATCGGCCGACGATGATGATAATGATGATGATGATAACAAAATATTTGTGATGATGATGATGGCGATGTTTATTGGCCGATGATGATGATGATATTCTCATCGTCGTCATCATCATCACAACATCCTCATTATCGACCGAAAACATCGCTGTCATTATCATCACAAAAAAAACTTTTGTGATCACCATTACGATCATGATAATGGATATGATGATGTTGGTTTTGATGGTGATGATGATGGTGGTGTTGGTAAAGATAACAACGATGATGATCATTGGGGTGTTGATAATTGATGTGATGATGATGATGATGATGATGATGATGATGATGATGATGATGATGATGAGATAACGATGATGATGATGATGATGATGAGATAACGATGATGATGATGATGATGATTACGATGATGAGTGTGTATCATATTCGGAACGAATGTGGTACTTTTTTCATCCGAATATGGTACAAGTTTGTACCATATTCGGTCAGGCATTTTACCCCAAAACTGCAGATACGTATATGGTACAATTAGACAGTTGTACCATATTCGGCCGAATATGGTACAAACTTGTACCATATTCGTTTTTGTACCAAATACGGTCCGACAATGCACAATTTGCATTCCTGGGTTTACCACGTGACGATGATGATCAATCTACTTGTGTTATTTATAGTTACCTGGTACACATACCCTGTAAAATGTTATTACCGAATATATGCAAATATGAAAACTTAACAACTTTTTTAAAAGTAATGTTATATACCAGTCGTGATATTTTAATCAATATAAACTAATAATTGTAAAAAATACGGTATTCTAAAACTTTTCTTTTTTCGTCATTCGTGGTTTAACGTCATAATGGCGTTTATAAGTTGTATGTGTAATCAATATATAGCACGAAAGTGTATATCTACGCACATCACACAATGAACGGTTGGGTAGGAAGGCATATTTCTTTCAATAACTTTCAAGATGTCACCTCACTATTCTTCCCACAAGCATTTCTACAAGTGCGTTCAGATCGAATGTTTGGGTGTTTAGTCCGTTTATATTTTTATAAAAAAAAAACACAAACAAAACGAATTTTCGTTAACGTTCAAATCATGGCTAACGGCAATTTCCTCAAACTTGATTTGTGCATGTATCGATCTACAACAACATGTGCAAAATATACCGAAATATACACACAGTCTGTATTTGATTGTGAAGTGTGTTTTTGATGTAACCGCATGTTCTTTTTATAAGAGATAAAATAGTTAAACGCAGAACTTCCATTTTACATCGTTGCAAAACGAAATGTTGATTCAGTATACTTTTCGAAACAGCCGATGCAGAAATTATAATTTTGTTTATGATACACTCCCGAGGTAAAAAGTAATTTAAATTATATGTTGATGTAAATGATTTTTTTTGTAGATTGCACGTTGTCACTTTCGCGCAGTTTTTATAGTATTCATTCGTTCCCACATGCAGGAAATTTCTCAAGATTTCATTGGAAATAACGAAGGTCGAGAGAGGTCAAAACCTGGAGTAGAAAGCTACGCCGAAAACAATTCGCCATAAGAAGCAACCACAATGCAGGTATTCATTTTAATGCACAGTGTCCCGCAGACTTATACTGACTAAAAACACTAGTTTTATCATGTGAGTACAGGCTTTCCGATTAGCGCAGTGCTTGATACATGCGCATCTCGCTTAGTAAACTCGGGTTCAATCCCCATTACCGGAGCGGGTTCGTTTTGACGATGGTCTCCATACCGGACAGGTTGTGGTTACCTCGGCTGTACTTTAGACTATAAAAATAACCTTTTAGATTAACATTTTTACGTCAATGTTTTGCCCCGGTGTGAATCACACTCGAACACTCACCGACGTCTAAGAAGCGGAAGATGTTCGTGAGTGTGCCCTTCTTGTCCACCGTGTAATCCTCGTTCCGAAAAATCAAAATCTGTTCCCGGGGAAACACCTTTAGCCACTCCAACAGGTGCACGATGTAGAAGCTCGTAAAGATTGGGGCCTGCATTATAAATCGTCGAAACTTTATTCACAATCATTTTCGCGCGCTTTCTTTTTTACTTGCGTTCTATGTTCATTTTTTAAATGCGTATTGCTGGCATAACAAATATTTTAACTCCAGTCAAGCAGCTAAGACAACAGCTACGAAACGAGTACCGGTATTTCCGATAGAAAGAAAATATCCAGGTGTAAAGATATCTATTCATACACAAGCGTTCAAGTCAGTTACCTGTTATTATTTAAATAAAATAAGAAATAAAAAATAACGCATATTTCAATAATACATGTATAGTATTTTAGCATTGAACTAAATATTCGAGAGAAACTTGCCAAATTTTTTTTAGCGAGGTTTAAATTGTCTTACCGGAAGTTTTTTGAACAAGGGCTGATCGTAAATGCAGTGACGAATGGTATGCGAGTTAGTGCAGTTATTCCATCGTTCGATGGAAATCACCACGTGTTCATGGAAAGTCTGTGCCGAGGTACCGTAGTGCAAATGAATATAGTGAGAGAACAACCTGAAAATTCGGATAAAATTCCGTCAAAGGGTTGGCACCGTCAATTAATTGGGATTCAACTTGTCATACATATCTTTAAATAATAATAATAAATGTGAACATCAATTTAATAATATCCAAACAGATTTTGTTTTTAGGTGAAAACGTATTAAACAGACAATGAGCTTAATTGGACGTAGGATTAATACATACATGTACACCAAAGATGTATGTGCATTGAAAAGACATTCAAAGCCAATATTTTATCATAAGCATATATATGGCGACCTTGCATTGCATACCATTGAGAATCTCAGGGAAACTGGTATGACATCACTGGTCGAGTAATAGTTACAATACGTAAATAGTGAGTTTTCCGGCCGTTACAGTGGTATGTTACAGGAGCGGTTAATTTCAAGTCGAACAAGTCGGGTATTACACATAACTTTCTTAATATATGTAAATTTCAATGGCCTTAACCAATAATTATCGCGTCTAAGGACCGGACAAATGTTGCACTCTCGGGATTTCATGCTCATGCCTAAACTGATTAGAGGGCTCCCTCCAAACAACGTTACCTTTCGACGGGATCCCGCAGCATGAGTAGTAGCTTGATGTTCGGGTTGACGTGGCGGACGGCATACGGTGTCGTCCAGAGTAGCTCGTCGGCGCCGGGTATGTTCTGCGGAGTGTTTCTATCTTCGAAGCGGTCCCAGAAGTCCATGGGATCACCGTGACCTAGAGGCACATGAAAGCATCCGTGAAAACTTGTATCTATTGAATGGAAAAGCGATTAGTCTTTTATGTGTAACACTTTTAGTATTTATTGCCATTGCGAACTTTAAAAGGGCCTTTTCACGTTTTGGTAAATTGACAAAATTTAAAAAAGTTGTTTCAGATTCGCAAATTTTCATTTTAGTTATGATATTAGTGAGGGAACAGTAATAATGTATATCTATCATGCTCTAAAATATGCATCTTTTGACGATTAAAAAACCTGATAATTATACAGCGTATACAACAATTGAATAATTTGGAAAGTTCTGTTGTTGTCATTATATTTGTGAAACAACGAGGATTGCTTATATAAAGTATAAAATATATCCCTCATTGTATGAGCACGGATTGCCGAGTGGTCTAAGTGGTAGACTTTTACTCCACAACTTCAGGCGTCAGTGGTTCGAGCCCAGTTGAGGATTTCTTATTCTTTTCTTTTTTTAATTGTATTCTTGTGTTTTTTACTGGAGCTTTTTAGATCCAATGTTTATAAAGCATTTAATGACAAACTTCAATACCTGCCAAAATCTGTCATAAGGCCCCTTTAAAGGGGCCTTTTCACAGATTTTGGCATGTTTTGAAGTTTGTCATTAAATGCCTTATTTTGATAAATGTTACCATTGGATCTAAAAAGGTCCAGTAAATATCAAGAATAAAATTATAAAAAGAAACAAAGAGTAAACCTCAACAGGGCTCGAACCACTAACCCCCTGGTGTCTTGGAGTCAAAAGTCTACCACTTAAACCACTCGGCCATCCGTGCTAACACTAATATACAAGTATTATATACCTTATATAAGCACTCGTCGTTGCTTCACGAACTCTCCAAATTATTCAATCGTTTCGCGTTTCAACGCTTGATATTTTTCAGGTTTTTAAATCGTCAAAAGATGCATATAATGGCTATTTTAGAGCATGGTAAATGTTTAGTATTGCTTTTTTCTCACAAATATAATAACTAAAGCGAAAATGTGCGAATCTGAAACAATTCTTTCAATTTTGTCAATTAACCAAAACGTGAAAATGCCCCTTTAAGGTTTTTTTTGCAATGAAGGTTTTTTACAAGTTACCTGTGTCCGATTTCGGAAAAGGAACATATCAGGTATAAATGAAACATTTTGTTGTGGTTTTAGGACGAATTAATAAATTGTTACCTGAATGACTGCAACAAGTGAATTAATGAATGGATGAATGGATAGATGAGATATGAAACTACTTTATTTGAATAAATGAACGAGTGAATCCGTGAAATAACGCACACACAAACAAATAAATGAACGAACCAGTAATTTTGTTATGTTTGCCTTTGGCATCTGTGGCTTGAAGTCCGGAAGACCGGAACTTATTAGTAAAATCCTTCAATGTCATTCCTTGGTTGAGAGTGCCGTTTATTTTCACTGTAAACCAAATAATTCTGGAATTAACAAACACTAAATTATGGGTTATGCATTTATGCAATTTGAAGTGATAGTACTTACTCGAATTGACATTTTTGTGTATAGAGGCATAGTGACATTTGGCTGCATGAACTCATTTACGAGTACCCCGGTAATACATATTGATGTATTTAATTTCGTATTGAACATTTCTAAAGTACGTTTCAATGGAATATGATTATATTATATTTCAAGGAAATGTTTAACATATTATTTTTTATGTACAGTAACAAGTCATGCAAACGGTCCATTAATACGCTTTTTTTTATCATACTTATATCGCTCTATCGCTTTAAAACAAAATTTCATTTGCTCAGAAATAGTTGATGCTCAATATTGAAATCTTTAAATAAATTTAAAAGATAAATGCGTTTGAACACGATCTTAATGTACTGTAGCATTTATAAATGTAATAAACTTAAATTATCTTCAATGTGTTTAATATTACATCTAAAAATCTATATCGTGACTTACATATGTCAAGTCGCCTCCACGACCAGTACCAGGTTTCTTTATTCCCAACGCCTCTGTTCGGAATGATATCCGGGTGCATGAACAAACGCTTGAATACGTCGGAAGTTGCGCTTTTGCAAATCCCGATCAGGTGGAAGTATGGAAGGCAGCGGAACGTGTTGCCATCATGCCAACAAGGGTTCTTATAATCCGGTAGGAACTTCGGGGGTTTCTGCAAAGTACGATTTAGATCAATATACATGTATGTAAATATTGCAAAAAATTGGATGGGCGGTTGATTTTGCAATGATAATACATCCTTTTGTAATTAACTGGTAAACTCAATTTATGATTTAGGTAGAGACTTATTATGACACATGAGGTAATATAAAACAAACATAATGCACTCCTTACCATACAGAGGATGTCCTCCACACCCGTTAAACGGTTGGGGCCTATGCATGGATCCGGCATCCCCGGAAACTCTGGGCTCTCCTTTACCCCCGATGCGAGTGGCTGCAGACTCGTCAGGTTTCCCGGAAGGTTGGACCCTATCCGCAAGATTTCCGCCATTGTCAGAGTAACACGGTGATCAGTGTTTAGAACATTCCTGTCCGTTTGTTTAACTTGTGTCACGTATTCTGTGATCTTTTTATTTGGATGCGACTCAAAGGTTTTAACCATTACTGTTTTAAAACCGTTGGCTTTCGAATTAACTACATCGATGCTTTTATTGAACTTTGGCTGTTCATCCACCGATTGGTAAGCAAATGTCTTATTGTTTCGCGTAACTTTTAATAGCACTGATATACTTTTAGCGAATTCGTCAGTCTTCAATGATCGGAACAGAGCCGTCACGCCATTTTCAGTCTCTTGCCCTTGAATGTTGACCGGCCGGTAGGTTTGTATGACGACCACTGCGTCGTATTTGAAAGCATTTCCGAATAGTGACACCAATACCAAGCAAATAAACGTGAACTTGGCGACAACCGTAACCCGTATGTTCCGAAAGCACATTGCAGCCATCGAAACCTGATAAGGGCGCATTATGGCTCCAGTAGCCTCCATTGTTAATGGAGATTGCAAGTTTCAAAGGCTGAACCAAAGAGCTGATCGGAATAGGTCAACCGGCCAGATGGTCAGAAAAATGATAGGAAGTTTGCGACGATTACAATTCTGCAAAAAATATAATATGACTTGAGGTTATTGTTATTAATAATGTAATTGTTTAATCTGAGCCTTTAGTCCAAGCCTTTGACGGGCCATTAAAGTTGACATTCGGAACAGTGAAGCTGTTAAACTAAGCAGACTTTTCAAAAAAGCAAGAACATGTACGCATATTAATTGACCTGGGCACAACGATTGATATAAAATGAGTCGCTCATTGGGAAAACCGGGCTTAATGCATGTGATGACACTTCACGCCAATGAATTACGCCCGGTTTTCTCAGAGAAAGGCTGATTTATATTTCGAAGTTTATATGACGATATACATGAACGCTTAGAGCAAGCTTTAACGTAAGAATAAACCAGACATTAAATATACACATAACGCAATTCACAGTTAATGACAAGTATACTACTATGTGTACTGTGGTGCTAAAACTTGTTTTTTTTGCGATTACCTCATTAAGCAAAAATTCCTTTTAGAACCTGTTTCGAACTTGATACTTAATTATTTTTCTGGAAATATCACGAATAAATAGATAGATTTTTATAATTAATACTGTCGGGCTACAAAATATATTTGCTCGTCCAATAAATTGGACCAATCGTTTTTAAACAATTCTTTGTGACACAAGAAGTTGCCGGTTAGTATTTGAAACACACGCGCACCTTATTTTAGAATTCAGCAAAACACGTTGTGTTTAAATAAAAATTTGGACTAAAATTCAAAGTATCGCGTGATAAATTTAAAGCATGTTTTTCTATGTAATAACCCATATCATAAACTGTCCATAGACATTTCGCAATGCAGTGGCTTACGTCAAAGATGCATTTCTACTTTCAAACAAGCCAAGGTATGACCTTAAATCTATGAAGTTATTTACAGTTCTTTGGTATAAAGCAACTAGCTTGTACCTTAAAATGGTTGCCCACACATGTTATAATTTTAGTTTCAAAACTACAAAAAGGACGTCTTTAAATTAAGTATCACATCAATAAACTATCAATATATCAACAGTTGATTCCATTTATTAAATTAAAGTCCAACCGTCTAATAAAAAAACGCTTCAATTATAATCACCATTACACAGAGTTAAACAAAAACGTAACAATTGTGTACCTTCGGTCACAAACACACCTTTTTCGCATTGTGTTCTTTACAATAGTTTTAATAAGGAACATAGACAATTTCTTTTTTATTAATTGCTACATTACTTTTTTCGGCCCCGGCTTCTTAAAGATAACACGGTTCGACTGTAATAACTGTCGCTTTTAATCCAATTTTATTACTGGTCATGTACGTAATTCCGGCCTGTACGTAAAAAATCGGCCACCTGTGTAAAATCATTTTCATGATCTTAACGCACATATTTTGTTTTTATTTAGAAAAATCAACATGAAAACCATCCCCACTCTCAATATTTTGCAAATGTAAGAACCATATCACTGTAAACTATTGTGTTAAAATGTCACAAATATAGCAGGAAATATTTGGCTCATGGGGAAAGTGATGTCATCATTAGTTGCAACAATTATAATCATATAAGAAACAATATATTTGATAAAATTATTTTTATTTTATCTTATAAACTTTAATTAAAGTTTTACCAATTAAGTGTACAAAAACTTATATTCAAAACATACAAATCAGAACCTAAATATATAGAGGATATTTGTTGGATTCGGTAGATTATCGATTTTAATTCACGAGTGATCATAGAAAATAATATTTTCACGAGTGGCGCAGCCACGAGTGAAAATATATATTTTCTATGATCACGAGTGAATTAAAATCGATAATCCATCGAATCCAACAAATTTTCTTTTTATTTTATGCTTTATTTCACAGTTTATATACATTGTTAAAGAGTTTAACTAAAGAATTTCGTTGGGAACATGACGTCATTTCGTCAAAAAAATGACGTCATTTAACATAAACAGTGAAAATTATCGATAATTTTCACTGATAATTTTCATTGTTTGAAACAGTGAAATTATCAGTTTTAATTCACTGATATTTCTCTATAAACCACCGGAAAGCATAAAATAAAAAATTTTAATATATGAATTACCTCCCTTTAAAAGAATATTACTAGATTACATGTTTTAATATTATATATAAGCGTTTACTAATAATCAACACTGAAGTCAACTTTTCAAACAAAATGTGTTTACTTTTTTGGCTATGTTTGAAATTTTTTATTTAACACATTAAAAACAAATATTTTTTATGAAATAGCAGTTTTCCATTGTTTATATTTATTAAAATAGGTAGGGGGAGTAACTGGTATAATAATTTCGCATTTATTTTAAATTAAAAAAAAAAAAAAATAGTATAAACATTGATTAATACTCTGAAAATGAGGACATTTGTCAAAAGATATTGCTTTGTAATTTTATCTGCATATCAAACTGAAAAGTGGCCGATTTTTTAGGTACATTTAACCTACGAAAATGGATAGTTTACATGTCATCATTTTCTGTTCATTAAGTAACATTCACTGATCTAATTCTATTTAAATTTTCATGCTAGGTGAGTTTTGAACCCAGGATTATATATGTGAAGTTTAGTTTCAACCAGTTGCCTAACATTAAAGATTTTTCTTAAATAGTCCCAAAAGTGTCCGGAATTACGTACATGACCAGTACGTTTCCTAGATTAAACCCAAAATATGAAGCAAATATTTATCAGCAATTTCTAATAATGCATTAAAACTATTTGAAAATTAAAACCAGTTACACAATACAATTTGTGTTTTAATTAAACATACATGCATCAAAGAGATTGAAATACATCTATCTGTAACTAACGATCCTTATATCCATTTAACTGCGTGAACAATGCAGTCTAGTTGATAAGATTTAGAAATAGATATAAGTCAAACCTTTAATTACCATCAAACGTTTATTCCGATCCTAACAACAATTAAGAAAATAAATTATTGCAAATTACTTTTCCCATCATGTATAAAATCAACCTACTAATGACCGACAGGCCTTAGTACGCAAAGCTTATAACGATGCGAATTTCAATACGGGTATTATCACGTGCCGACTACATCTACACTGAAGTCAAAAAGGTGTTAG
The DNA here is from genome assembly GCF_020536995.1 of Dreissena polymorpha. Lineage (NCBI taxonomy): Eukaryota > Metazoa > Mollusca > Bivalvia > Myida > Dreissenidae > Dreissena > Dreissena polymorpha. The sequence goes on along the minus strand of NC_068358.1, from coordinate 46,129,741 downwards.
GCTCAAACTTGGTCATGCGTTCACAAGAGAATCGTGTCTTGAAAACTAACAAAACTACCAATCCTTCAGTAATGAGTGCTGATTTATTATATATCAACGTGGGCGGGTTTTGCAGATGACATTGCTTAAAAGAGGGCCTTCTGAAAACACATTAACCGATATTTACTCAGACAATTCAAACATGACGCTACCGGCCTACTTCGCTTAAATGTCCGCGTGGTACTTAAACTACACTATACATCACAGAGGACATTGCATCAGGCTTAATATGATTTACGGAACGTTCAGAAAATCTGTTGTTCATTGTATAAAAGAAATAAAAATCCATTTATAGGCACGGAGTATGTGTCGCCCAAAATCGGTTTCTTATTATACTAAAATGTAAATATATTATTGAAATGCACTCGTGAAACATGTGCATGTAATTAATAGCATGTATAAATATGCACTAAACACCCGAGCAGGATTGGATTCACAGATTAGAGTTTCACACAAGCAGCTCTTAAAAAAAACTGCACGTATATGCATGCCTCAAACTGTTATCATCAAAATGACCTTACAAACAAGTCATTTTGTACAAATCGAATTTTTCATATAAGAATGTGTGCATTCTTTTCATTAATGTACTTCAACGTTTAATTTTTTCAATAGTTTGAGAATTGAAATTCATAATTCCTGTGCGAAGTTGATTAATTGCCATATCCGTAGAAACTTTATACCGGGGTATCGTGACATATACTAGTATTTTCCAATTTCAACTGTAAGACGACTCGAGTGATTGTTATCTGGCAATAATAAAGGGCCTTGTTTGCAGTTTGACAATCACAGTACTGACAGTACTGGTGTGAAGATGCTTTTGATAAGCATGAATATAAAAGCATCAATTTAAGTTTATCTACATCACCACAATTGTGTTTGTTGGTACGAAAAAAATTGGGTACGAACATGTTGGGTTAGACAAAATTATGCCCCCCAAAAATGTGGGTACGATAAAAATGTGGGTACGAAATAAAATTTGGATACTACAACAAAATTGGGTACGAAAAAAAATTGACGAAGAAAAATGGGTACGAAAAAAAATGTGGGTACGAAAAAAAATTTGGGTGCGAAAAAAATTGGGTACGAAAAAAATAGGGTAAGATAACTTTTGGGTACGAAACAAAATTTGGGGGTACGGGGAAGTAGTACCCGTGGGGAAACATTCTCCTAGCAGAGTTGTCGTTTGTGCCTCAACGTGAATGTAATGAACGGCAGTGTAAGAGAGTGGTGTGGAACTTGACCCATTCAGCGAAACTGGGAGGCGGGTTTTACATTCTCGATCAAATCTAAAAATAACTACATTTGGGGTTTTCACAGCGTTTGAAGTGCCACCTGTCAGTATCGTGTCTGGTACCTGTCCCGAACCTCTCGATAAATTTAAAAGAAGGCGGGAACCAAGCTGCCTTAACCTTTATCAATGATCATCAGCTATGTATGCCGATTGAGAAAATTTAGCTAACTCAATCAGACTGGCTCGGTCTTTTACATAGGTCGCCATTGTGAAGAATTTTTGTATGGTATGATAACTCTGACGAGCTGTTTCGCTGAAGCAGCATTGTCAAAAATGACAATTTTCAATGAATGTGTACAGTATACTCAGACAAGAAAAACAGCATTCCTTACTACAACGAAATATTTTTTGTTTCGAAAAATACGGTTTGTGTTGGTATTATGCATGCTACTTGTATATTCGATGGTATAGCTCGAAAAAAATGCTTTTTTTTGTTTTGTCATTTATATGCGCGGATAATTGATTCCGAAAGATGTTTATTTGACGGGGATGAGATATAGAGAAGGATAGAATAAACACAATGTTGGCAAAACATCAGTTTGACGGTAAAAATAATTGTTAACATCGTTACATTGTGTGTAATGTATGTTCAATAGTTAGTCTTTACTTAATATATTTTTATACTATGTTTGTTTGGCTAAAATAAGTGATTTATTGTTTTGCTCATGATGCAAATGTGAGTTAATACAATTATTCACTTTCCTCAACAGTCCATATGATGTGTTGTTAGGGATTTGTCGTTTTGCGTTTTACATAAAAATGAATAAAAACAATAAAGAAAAAGCTTGTGAAGGTTTTTATGGCCTTACAAACGTAATGCCAAATAGTTTGTTTGCATATCAGAATGTATTGCCAACATAACTAGATGACTCACTGTTCCTCCCTGTTTGACGATTGTTTTGCTTCTTTTCTTCTGTTTTTGTTGTTTTTAATTTAATATGACATTTTTATGTTTTGGTATGTTGTGACTGGCTAGGTGTGGATGTCTGTTTAATGCAGCTCTTGCAAACTTTCGTCTTATTTATAATTATTACATTTAAAATCTTATGATTTAACTACACTTTTTTAAAGTACAAGTTTATGGGTGTTATGGTTTGAGTATATTGTTGATGGCACAAGTGCAAATAGTGAACTTTAAATGTTTATTTGTTTTATTAAAATGCGAACATGAATGTGAACATGTTATTAACATCATTTGGTTAAAGAAAACTTGCTATTAACGATTTAGTAAAAGCTGCTTATTTGTAGATTTATCTTAAATTAGAGGTTCAAGATGTGGTGAAGGAACCTACACACTGATCGTTAGCAATTGATTCTGATACCTACGCCTGCCATTCAGATAAATGAATTTAGTAAAAAGTAGGGTTGCGTATACCGCTCGCAGTTACCTGAATCGTACATTACTTCCGATCATTGCAAAAAGTTGTTCCTCTGTTGATCGATCAATCTTGCAAATCTCGCAACTGCTTTGAACAAATATTGCACAACATTTTGTACATTTATGCGATGTAAAGTGTAAGCTTCCGTCTCATGTGTATGAAAATATTGAAGTGTTTACCTGTCACACGTGTACAACATGTTAAATTCTACATGTAATAAGACTTTATTTGGTATCGTCTTAGTACTGTAGATATAAACAATTAACGGGAATATGACCTCATTTTTCCAAATGATTGCTCAGTGTCGTATAAGATGTCGTTTGACAATGAGCGGATGCAAATTTCTACGCATAGAGAGCTTTAAAAAGTATATTCAAAGAGAATGAAGAGACGAAACGATATTTGCTTTTCATATGCTTGTTTTAGTTAAAATAAGTGAGATTGCTGTTGTAAATAATATTTACAATTTTGTTTTGTAGAAATGGTCTGTAAATATGGCGAACAACTAATATAACTATAAGGTTAGTACCACGTTTTGCAAGCCAGTTTTGTTAGGTTATATAAACCTGATAACTGCCGCATCCGCGCAGAGAAAGAGTTATATAATTTATGCCAGAGGTTCCAGTTCCTCTACTATTATTAGTAGATAAGGGAAAATAAAACTACTGCTGATTTACAAGTATGAAAGGATATCGATAGTCCAATACACTATCACGCGTCTGTTGTGTAACCTCGTTGATACTGCTTGCTATTGCAGCGGGGTTAAATTTGATATGTCTTTGAAACGTTCTTTTGTTCTCAGCAGGCAACGGCGATCTCTCCTGTACTCTCAACTGAACGGGTGATAACAACGCAATAGTATAAGGTAAAGTTGGTTTACCTGGTATATTCACAGTTCTCAATTTATAAAACGTTGAACATGAGTTTATCAGCTATAGGTATACTATAGAGAACGACAAAAATGCTTTTTAATCGCTTAAACCGAATGTAAAAATTACGAAATATAAAAAAAAAAATATTTTTAAAAAAGGTATTCGGTGAAATGCTTACTTTGAAATAAAATTTGAAATGTACGTTTCGAAATAATTAAATTAAAAACCAACGTTTAACTTGTTTTTCACTTTTTAGTCGTACACTCGCCCAATAAGATGTTAGTTATTATAGTCAAACCACACATTAGTATGAGTAGAAAAAATATACCAATGGAGATAAATCATAATATTATGTGTTCTCACATGGCTTATTATTAGTTTATTTCTTCACCATCGAAACATATCGTATGTTAATATAAAACACGCAGTTTTCTTTCGACACATTCAAATGACACTTTCAAAGACGCTTAATGCAACCATGGGTCTTATAGCGTTTCGGCCAGCGTAACTCAAGCCCGGCCTATGCGTTTGCACAGTCTGGTCAGAGGCGATGATGTCCGCTATACAATCACTCAAGGTTTAATGGTATAAATATGTGTCTCCTGACCAGACTGAGAGATGCGCAGGCTGGGTGGGCTATAGCTGCGCCATATTGCAAAAGACCCATTGACGCATGACGCCGGCCTTTCAAAATATCATTGCGAATTGTAAATGGCACATTTTAGCACATTGATTTTCGGAATAAAATTGATTTCAAAAGAGCAAATATAGCAAACTGGCGAATAATGGTAGCCTATTCAGGCATTCAGGAACGATTTCCAAACGTGCTGACCGAGTACGACTAACATGTGTACGCAACCACCAGCTACGAATGCGTAAGTTCCCATGTAAAAGTTACGAATGTTCGAGGGCTGTCGTAGCGTTCGAAAATATGGCCGCAAAAGCGAGTGAATGTCTTCAGAAATTTTACAATATACAAAAAACGATTATAGTGATTGTTTTTTTTAAAAGAAGCACGACTTTTCTCTTCAAAATGACAAATTCGGTTAAGTTTTGTATCTTTAGTGACAACATCATTTTGAATGATTAATAATCCTATTATAACAACCAATCAACTTTTCTGAAAAAAAAATCACTATCATATATATATATATATATATATATATATAATATAATATATATATATATAATATATAATATATATACTTTAACATGTTTAACTTCATCAATTAACAGCATTTTCATTGGTCTTTTCAAGATGCAAGAAATGAATTTCTTTTGCAATAGGCAAATTAACTTCTTGTTAATTTCTACGTCATTTAAGATATAACACGCTACATAACTTGTGTAAGTTGTTAAACTACTTGGTATTGACATAATTTATGAATGAAATTTTCATTGTATATACAAGGATTCGTAATTGGACCACTGAAATTACTCATCTTAAAATGTCAGTTAGTTGAAATTTAGTGTAAACAAAGCTTTCAATTTTCCATAGCTTTGGACAGTTAGTTTTTGCATAATGCAACGGCAAGCACGGTTAGAATGTTTTTTTTATTTTTCTGATCGATGTTAAGTAGGTCAGCACTAGAACAACAAAGGTTTTTCTTTGTTAACAAGGTAGTTTGTTTTATATAATTTTCCAATAACAATTTCATAGGCATCACTGATGAAATCTGTCGAGTGATATAAACCGTTTTCCACTAGATTTAAGCATAGTATCATACGACTATTTCGACTAGTTTCCACGCGTTATATGACTAGTTTCCCATGTATCATACCGACTGTATCCCTTGTGGCATGTGGATACCATAACAAGAGCTATACCAAGTGAATCCCGCTCAGTGTAAGGATTGTCCCCCACGTGCTAAGCAGAACGTGTTCTAAGCGGCGTATGATAAGCAGACATCGAGCCTTGTCGACTATATCCCACTCGGGATTCGAGCTATGCTGACAGTATCCGTCGCGGTGTATGGGTAGTATTCCGAGGGCTATGCCGATTGTATCACACTGTATGACAGTCTCTCATGGGTTATCTCAAGCGGCATATGGAAAATACCCAATATAAATAGTACCACATGAGCTATGATGGCTGCGTCCCACGTGGCGTATGAATAATATCCAACGGAAAATGTCATTCCGTAAGCTATAGTGAATGTACTGTTTCACAGTTTATACTGTACTATTTCACAGTCTATACGGTGGCAAACGAAGCGTCGTGCCACGCGTATCTCGTGTCCCCAAGGAACGCCGCGAGCTGCTCATTGTAAGGCCGATAGAGCTCTACCAGAAGGCGCTTTGTTTCCGGAAGTATTTGCCCGGCCGACTTCCGCCTTTCCGACACGTAGAAGGGCGCCATGTTTGTCATATTGGCGACAACGCTGTCGTTCGGAACGTCTGAAATTTACACATGGTCGATTATTAAGACGACCAGTCAAGATAACTATTTCACCGAGTTTGACTTGGTTTCAAAATGGGTAAGTGAAGGGAACTTTTTACGGGACTATTTAAGAACTTTTTTTAAATGGTCTTCAATATCAATTGCTTAACCGTCAGTTATTATCCTTTAATATATATGTACATAAATTATTTGCGTTATTTTACGACATTTTATGCCACAACAATCCCACTACAATATGTACGTCAGTACGTTCTAGCGTAAATAACACATGTGAACATATTGTCCTTTGGGTAAAATAACGATCATCTATCAGAAAAAATAAATGTACAGCTGTTACAGATAAGATAAACACCTCATATTTTTCATTGGGAGTTTCCAAAAAATATTCATTTGTTTGGCGTCATAAAGGCGTTCTTAAGTTGTATGTGTAATCAATAAATAGCACGACAGTCAATTTCTACGCAGTTCACACCATGTCCAGTTGGGTTGGTAGGCATCTTTCTTTCCATAACATACAAGGTGTCATCCCACTTAACTGTCCACAGGCATTCCAACAAGTGCGTTCAGATCGAATGGTTGGATCTTAAGTCCTTTTATTTATTTTTTTTGTATTCATTCGTTCCCAAAGGCAGGAAATTTCTCAAGATTTCATTGGACAATAACGCAGGTGAGAGAGGTCAAAACCTGGGGTAGAAAGCCACGCCGAAAACAATTCGCCATAATAAGCAACCACAGTTCATGTATTCATTTAAATGCATGTCGACACGCTTATGAAGACTAAAAACACAAGTTTTGATCATGTGAATACAGGCTGTCCGACTGGTCACTTAATCGTCCGGGGCAAACCCCATTACCGGAGCGGGTAAGTTTTGATGTTTGTTACCACACCGTGCAGGTTGTGGTTACCTCGGCTGTACTTAAAACTATGAAAATAACATTTTAGATAAACATCTTTACGACAATGTTTTGCATCGGTGTGAACCACACTCGAACACTCACCGACGTCTAAGAAGCGGAAGATTTCCGTGAGGGTGCCCTTAATGTCCACCGTGTAATCCTCGTTCCGGAAAATCAAGATCTGCTCCCGGGGAAATACCTTTAGCCACTCCAACAGGTGCACGATGTAGAAGCTCGTGAAGATCGGGGCCTGCATGATAAATCGTCGAAACTTTATTAACAATTATTTTCACGCGCTTTCTTTATTATTTCGCTCTATGTTTATTTTTTAAATGCGTATTGTTGGCATAACATTTATTTTATCTCCAATCTAGCAGCTAAGACAACAGCTACGAAACGAGTACCGGTATTTCCGATGTTAGAAAGAAAATATCCCGATGTAAAGATATCGATTCATACACAAGCGTTCAAGTCAGTTACTTGTCATTATTTAAATAAAATAAGAAAAAAACACATATTTCAATAATAGATGTATAGTATTTAAGCATTAAGCTAAATATTCTGGAGACATTGGCCAAAATTTATTAGCGTGGTAAAAATTGTCTTACCGGAAGATTTTTGCTCAAGGGCTGATCGTAAATGCAGTGACGAATGGTATGCGAGTTAGTGCAGTTATTCCATCGTTCGATGGAAATCACCACGTGTTCATGGAAAGACTGTGCCGAGGTACCGTAGCCCAAATGAATATAGTGAGAGAACAACCTGAAAATTCGGATAACATTCCGTCATAGGGTTGGCACCGTCAATTAATTGTGTTAAAACTTGTCATACATATCTTTAAATAAATAAATTTGAATATCAATTTAATAATATCCAAGAAGATTTTGTATTTGGGTGAACACGCAATGAGCTTGATTGGATGTAGGATTAATACATACATGAACATCAAAGATGTTTGTGCATTGAAAAGACATTCAAAGCCAATACTTTATCATAAGGCATATAGGTGGCGACCGTGCATTGAATAACATTGTGCATTTAGGGGAAACTGGTCTGGCATCACCTGGTCGAGTAATAGTTACAAGACGTAAATAGTGAGTTTTCTGTTCGTTACAGTGGTATGTCAATGTCCGAGGAGCGGTCAATTAAAAGTCGAAAAAGTCGGGTATTAAAGATAACATTCTTAATATATGTAAATTTCAATTGCTTTAACAAATAATTATCGCGTCTATGACCGCTAAGGACCGGAAACATGTTTCACTCTGGGGATTTTATGATCATGCCTAAACTGATTAGAGGGCTCCCTCCAAACAATGCTACCTTTCGACGGGATCCCGCAGCATGAGTAGTAGCTTGATGTTCGGGTTGACGTGGCGGACGGCATATGGTGTCGTCCAGAGTAGCTCGTCGGCGCCGGGTGTGTTCTGCGGCGTGTTTCTTTCTAGGAAGCGGTCCCAGAAGTCCATGGGATCACCGTGACCTAGAGGCACACGGAAAGCATGCGTGAAAACCATTATCTATTAAATGGAAAAGCGATTAGTCTTATATGTGTAACACTTTTAGTATTTGATGCCATTGTAAATTTTAAGTTTTTTTGCAATGAAGGTTTTTTACAAGTTACTTATGTCCGATTTCGGAAATGGAATATTACAGGTATAAATGAAACATTTTGTTGTGGTTTAAGGACGAATGAATAAATTATTAACTGAATGACTGCAACAAGCACATTAATGAATGGCTGAATTGATGAATGACATATGGAACTAGTTTATTTGAATAAATGAATGAGTGAACGAGTAAATCCCTGAACTAATGCGCATGCAAACAAATCAATGAACGAACCAGTAATTTTGTTATGTTTGCCTTTTGCACCTGTGGCTTGAAGTCCGGAAGACACGAACGTATTAGTAAAATCCTTCAATGTCATTCCCTGGTTGAAAGTGCCGTTTATTTCCACTGTAAATCAAATGATTCTGGGGTTAACAAACACTAAATTATGGGATATGCAATTGTAAGTGATAGTACTTACTCGAATTGACATATTTGTGTATAGAGGCATAGTGACATTTGGCTGCATGAACTCATTTACGACTTCCCCGGTAATACATGCTGATGTATTTATTTCGTTTTGAAAATTTCTAAAGTACGTTTCAATGGAATATGGGTATCTTATATTTCATGGAAATGTTTAACATATTATTTTTATTGCACAGTAACATAGAGTCGTGGAAACGGTCCACTATATCGATAAATCTTTATTGCCTTACGATCTAACTTGGTCCGCAAAATCAGCTTCCTTGATTGCCTGTGACGCTCCGATCGGCTTGATTTACTCGAGAGACGTCACGTCTAATCGACTATATTAATTGAGCAGATTTAATCTATAACAGTTTCGATTAATAGGTAGGTCTTTTTGACTGCTCCAAAGCTGTGAATTAGTCATCGTGAATAACCCCGTGTCAAATCAATAATGCCGGAGGCTATGTTATACCAAGCGCACTTTTCGCTCGGCAATTGTACTCCTTTACGAAAAAATCATAACTTCGGAGACTTTTGATGAAAAACTCGATGCTATTCTCGTTGCAATTGTGCATTGCATGCATTATTCGTTATATCAAAACATATATTTTTACGCATTATTACATTTAAAATCACAAACAAATTATTCTTTATAAGATAATTAGATCTAATTATTGAAATAATTAGAGACAATACTAATTTAACATGCGAATCGCGTATACGATTTAACGTTGCTATGCGCACCTGTGGCTGGCGGACTATACAGATTGTGACTCGGCAAAAATGGCAAATAACGTCGTAAACGATCGAATTAACGATGGAGATTATCATTAAGAAGGAATTAATAAAATGTCTGTGATAATCAACGATGCATAAAAATTTTTTTAATTGCAACAATATTTTTTATTTATTTGTAATCTACCTCGTGGATGCATGTCACAGAAACGAGTGTTTGCATATTGTTAGCGATTAATTTACTCGCAATGAAACATATGTCGAGATTATTGTTAGAAAATGGGATAAGACAAACATGGTTTCATTTATATGTTAGTGGATCTGTGTATAATCAGATTCATATGCATATATTGCTTTATTATGTTTGTCGTGCTGTACAGTTTATTGAAACAGCCTGGAACTTAAATGTACATTGCAAGGTAATATATTAATATAAATTATAGTAAGTTAAATACATCTATTACCATTAAATGTGCTTGTTTAATTTTTTTTTCCACAACTTATTTTGATGCGATTACATGTTTCCCCGTAATTCAGGTATTCAGGGAACGTTTTTGCCCTTTTTTTGCCTAAACTGCGCGCTAAAATGCCCTTTTGAAAGTAATGCGCCATGCCCCTTTGCCCTCCTGGGAAAAACACTAACTAATACGCTTTATTTTATCATACTCATACATCGCATTAAAACAAAATTTAATTTGCTCAGAAATATGTAATGCTCAATATTGAAATCTTTAAATAAATTTAAAAGAGAAAACGCACTTGAAGACGATCTTAATGTACTGTAGCATTAATAAATGTTATAAACTAATGTTATTTTCAAAGTGTTTAATATTACATCTAAAAATCTCTATCGTGACTTACATATGTCAAGTCGCCTCCACGACCAGTACCAGGTTTCTTTATTCCCAATGCCCCTGTTCGGAATGATATCCGGGTGCATGAACAAACGATTAAATAAGTCGGACGTTCCGCTCTTGCATACGCCTATCAGGTGGAAGTATGGGAGGCAGCGGAATTCGGCATCATCTTGCCAGCAGGGGTTCTTGTAATCCGCTAGGAACCTTGGGGGTTTCTGAAAAGTACGATTTGGATGAATATATATGTAGTAAGTATTGAAAAAATATGATTGACGAGTGAATATTTTTCCAAATAAGAAAGGGGGAGGTGATGAGTGTTATATTGACATCATTTTTACAAAGTATGGCTTGACGAGTTGACGTTTTTAAAAATCAAGGTCTGTGTTTGTACATTTTGCAAAGTAAGGAGCGACGGCAGTTTATGTATGTAAAATATTTTAGGGGCGGTTGATATTGCAATGATACCACATTCTTTTGTGGTTAATTGATTGACCTCAATATAAGAGTTCGATATGGACTTGTAAGGGTAGGTGGGGTTCTATAAAAGAAACATAATCCTCTCCTTACCATACAGAGGATGTCCTCCACACCCGTTATCCGGTCGGGGCCTACGCAGGGGTCCGGCATCCCCGGAAACTCTGGGCTCTCCTTCACCCTCGATGCGAGTGTCTGCAGACTTGTCAGGTTTCCCGGAAGCTTGGACCCTATCCGCAAGATTTCCGCCATAATCAGAGTAACTCGGGGATCAATGTAAAGAAAATTCCGGTCCGTTTGATTAACTTTTGTCACGTCTTCTGTAAGCTTTTTCTTTGGATGCGACTCAGTGGTTTTTAACATTACTGTTTTATAACCGTTTGCTTGCGAATCAGCTAAATCGATGCTTTTATTGTAGTCTGGCTGTTCAACCACCGATTGGTTAGTAAAATTATTATTGTTTCGCGTAACATTTAATAGTACTGATATACTTTTAGCGAATTCTTCAGTCTTCAATGATCGGAACACAACCACCACGCCTTGAATGTTCATCGGCCGGTAGGTCTGAATGCCGACCACTGCGTCGTATTTGAACGCAATTCCGAATAGTGACACCAATACCAAGCAAATAAACGTGAACTTGGCGACTACCGTAAGCCGTATGTTTCGGAAGCACATTGCAGCCATCGATTCCTGATAAGGGCGCATTGTGGCTCCAGTAGCATCCATTGTAAATGGAGACTGCAAGTTTCGAAGGCTAAATCAATGAGCTGATCGGAGTAGGTCAGATGGTCAGACAAATGATAGGTAGTTTGCGACGATAACAATTCTGGAAAAATATAAAATATGACTTGAGGTTATTGTAATAAATAATGTAATTGTTTACTCTGAGCCTTTAATCTAACCCTTTGATGGGCCATTAAAGTTTACATTCGGAACAGTGAGGCTGTTTAAATTAGCAGACTTTTCAAAAATGCAAGAACATGTACGCATATTAATTGGCTTGGGCACAACGATTGATATTTACATGAGTCGCGATCTGATAAAATCGGGCTTAATGCATGTAATGACACTTCACGCCCATGAATTACGCCCAGTTTTCTCAGATAAAGGCTGATTTATATTTCGAAGTTTATATGACGATATACATGAACGTTTAGAGCAAGAATACACCTAAGAATAAACTAGAAATACATACACACATTAAATATACACATAAAGAAATTCACAATTTATGAAAAGTATACTACTCTCTGTACTGTGGTCCTAAAACGTTTTTTTGCGATTAATTCATTAAGTAAAAAATGCTTTTATAATCCGTCAAATACGCCTAAACTGAAATATGATTATGGATCGTAGTGATCAACAACATGCTGATAGAAAGACTTATTCCACAGGTATTGTGTTCAAAGATGAGTGAACATTTATGAGATAATTAGATGCTTGTATGAAAGAATGTCGAACTTGATACTTAATTATTTTGAAGGAAATATCACGAATGAAAAGCTATGTTTTAATAATAAATTACTGCTGGGCTACAAAATATATTTGCCCGTCCAATAAATTGGACCAGTCGTTTTAAACAATTATTTGTAACACAAGAAGTTGCCGGTACGTATTTGAAACACAAGAGCACCTTATTTTCGAATCAAGCCAAACACGTTGTGTTTAAATCAAAATTTGGACTAAAATTCAAAATATCGCGTGATAAGTTTACAGTTTGTTCTAAAATGTAACAACCCATATTGTAAACTGTTCATAGACATTCAGCAATGCAGTGGCTGACGTCTATCTATTTTTAAACTTGCCAAGACATAACGTAAAACCTATAAATTTATTTACAGTACTTTGGTATAAAGAAACTAGCTACAAGATTGTACCTAACAATGGTTGCCCACTCATGTCATTATTTTAGATTTACAACTACAAAAAGGACGTCCTTGAATTAATTATTACATCAATCAACTATCAATATATATAAAACTGATTCCATTTATAAAATTAACGCCCAACAGTCTAATAAAAACGCTTAAATTATAATCACCATTACACAGAGTTTAAATTCCCGTTCGCGGAAATATATATGGGCAGAATCGTATAAAAACGTGTTTTTATTGGGGATATCACTGAAAATCCGGTTGAAAGCGGTTGAAAAAAAACATAGCGATTTTTATTTTGGGGTCGAGTACGGCAAAGACTTATCAATATACATATCAAATGTATATTTATAAGACTTTGAGTACGGTAAAGTACGAAAACGACCTAATTAATATTCATGATTCGAAACATTAATTCAAACCTAAACAAACAAATGGCGGATACGGGCGAATTTAGCGGAGAGAAGGTAAGAACACATGCAAATACATCTGTTACAGACGGAAACTGAGTTGCAACGCTACGTTTTTACTAAATCTATGTATTTATCTTCAACATGCTAATAATGTTTAGCGAAAGCTAAAATATAGATATAATTTGCATAACTCGTGACGCTGCAATGATTTTCGCCTATTGCATGTATTTATGATCATTAATATATTATTTTATCGATTCAAACCCGATTTTGACCAGGTTTTCGATGTCACCCTTGATAAAAAATATATTTCAATGAATGTATGTAAAGTTTATTTCTCGCTATTTATATGCAAAACAACGATCTGTTCGGCGAACGGGGACTTTAACAAAAAACTGACAAGTGTGTTCCTTCGGTCACAAACAAACTTTTTTTCGCCCTGTGTTCATTACAATATTTTTAATAAGTAACATTTAAATGTTCTATTTTATTGATTGTTACATTGTTTTTTTCGGCCACGGCTACTTTAATGTAACACGGATCGACTGTAATTAACTGTCGCTTTTAATCCAATTTATTACGTTTTCAATATTAAACCCAAAATATGAAGCAAATGTTTGTAAGCAATTTCAAATCATACATTATTTAAATTATTCTAAAATTAAAGCAAGTTACACGTACAAAATATGTGTTTAAATAAAACATACATGCATCAAAGAGATTAAAATCCATTCATCTATAACTGACGATCCTTATTATATCCATTTAACTGTGTGAACAATGCAGTCTAGTTGATTAAATTCAGAAATATACTTAAGTCACACCTTTAACTACCATCAAAAATTTATTCCGATCCTACCAACAGTTAAGAAATTAAATTATCGCAAATTATTTTTCCCATCATGTATAAAATCAACCTACTTATGACGGGCAGGCCTTGGTACGCTTAGCTTATAACGAAGCGGAATTCAATACGGGTATTATCACGTGCCGACTTTGTTTCTACGCGGTTGTCATACAGCTATTAGGTTTAAAATTGGTCATGTGTTCACAACAGAATCGTGTCTTTAAAACTATACTGGGCTATTTTTAACAAAACAAACACTCCTTCAGTCATGAGTGTTGATTGATTATATATCAACATGCCCGGATTTTGCAGATGACATTGATTAAAAAAGGTCCTTCTAAAAAAACATTTACCGATATTTACTCAGACAATTCAAACATGACGCTACTTGCCGTAAATGTCCGCGTGGTGTTTTAACTACACAATATGTCACATAGGACATTGCATCAGGCTAAATATGATTAACGGAACGTTTAGAAAACATTTTGTTCATTGTATAAGACATAGAAATCTACCTATAGGCACTGACTATGTTCCCGAAAATCGGTGTCTTAATATACTTAAATGTAAATATATTATTGAATTGCACTCGTGAATATTATTCTGTAAAGAATATCACGTATAAATAAGCACTAAAATATTTGTTGACAATATACCTGAACACCCTTAACACCCAGGCAGGATTGGATTCACCAATTAGAGTGTCCCACTTGCAGCCCTTTAAAAATTTGCACAAATAGCATGCTTCAAAATGTAACCATCAACATGACCTAAGAAACAAGTCCTATTGTACACATGTACAAATTGTTTTTTAATTATAAGAATGTGTGCATTCTTTTCATTAATGTACTGCATCGTTTAATTGTTTCAATATTTTGAATATTGAAATTCATAATTCCTGTTCGAAGTTTATAAATTGCCATATCCGTAGAAACTTTATACCGGGGTATTGTGACATAAAGTTTTCAAAATATTAACAGGTCATCGATGAGTCTTCACGACTACCTTATGTGCTGATCTGCCCCTGTGACCGATCAGTGGAAAATATTAAATGTTTAGCCAAAGTAGGTTTAATTAACCCCGGCTACCCGGGTTTTCGCCGAAAAAATATTTTTTATTTTTTAAATACAAATACACAAGTACGTGGTGGCCAATGGGACCTTAATGTTCACTGGTAATCATCATTATCATCACCATCATCGATATCGACACCATCATCATCAGTATTATTATTATTCTCCTTACTGCCACCACCACCATTATTAGTATTATTATCATAACATAACCACCATTATATGTTTATTTATGACTGATTTGTTTTTAGTGTGTGTTACTTTCGACTGATTGGTTCATGTCGGCGGTCATCAGTTTGCCGCTTTTTATTATTTGAGTGCATCGTTTGTGTGGGTGATTATTTGTTTGAATACATACCGATAAGTACATTATATAGATTTAATGGTGTTTAAACCAGGCCCGTTAGTATCGCTATTACTACCAAATGCATTGCGCGCGCTCTCAAGTGAACGTATTAGCAACAAGGGTCATATTTTACCATGTTTTGCAAGCCAGTTAGGTACTTTAAACATGATAACTGCCGCATGCGCGCCGAGAAAGAGTTCTATCATTTATTCCAGAGGTTTCAGTTCTTCCACTATATTCATAAACAAATGGTTACATAGTGTGAATATCGTGTTAAATGGAATATGTTTTAACGGAGCATGTATATAAAAAAATCAATAATCAATTTTTGAATTGTACATGTTAGGGAACATAATTTTTATGAATTGTGAAAATATTCCAGTACTTACTGCGTCTTAATCGCTAGTTATTTTTGAGCAGCAAAGGTCATTCAAAATCTGAGGCAATTAGTTTATAAGGGAAAAGAGAACTACTGCTGATTAACAAGTATGAAGGGATATCAAAAGTCCAATACACTATCACGCATCTGTTTCGTGACCGCGTTGATAGTGCTTGCTAATACAGCGGGATTAAATTTGCTATGTCTGGGAAACATTCTATTGTTCTCAACAGGTAGCGGCGATCTCTCATGTCTTCTCAATTGCACGGGTGATAACAACGCAATATTATACGATTAAGTTGGTTTTTATGCACAGTCTCCTGACCAGACTGATGGATGCGCAGGCCGTATGGGTTATAGCTGCGCAATATGGCATAAGACCCTTTTTCGCATGACGCGGGTCTTTTAAAATATCATTGAGCATTGTAAATGGCACCATGCTTTCGATAGTCAATTAGGCCTTCCCCTGACGATTAAGTGACCGAGTCAATACACGGAAATTCTGCGAGATGGATTTTAACGCGTAATTGTAACTTAGGCCACAATTTGTGTATAGAGTAGGCAAGAATTCCTCACAGTGAACAGTATTGCTTCCTTTACGGTGCGCACAGACACAGTGATGAATCCAAAGTTCAAGCTTATTCTCTCGAATCAGCCTATAAAATATTCGCATGTTTTTATTCGTGTCTGCTGGCGTTATGTTAAGGTCATTTAAAGTGAAAAGCTGGGGTAAAAGAGCTACGACTAAAAAGCGCTTGAGTGTTCTATACCGATGTTAAGGTCCGAAATCGGTTGATCTTTTTGTGGACTGCTTGGTTAACAAAAAATGCTTCAGCATCAAAGTCCGGGTCCACAGCGCTGTCGTTATGACTACCTAATTCATGAATAAAATGTATTTCTCACAGATTTCTTTTTTTATTTATTTTCATCAATTATCTTATTGTATATTTTTAATTAGTATATGTTGTAGAAAAAAGTTGTGTAAAGGGAATTTCCATCATGAAATTGTATTCTTAGCGTGATAGGTAATCAATATTCCAACAATATTCATTGAATATGATGGTGATTAAAAATTGTATAACTGGTTCTCATTAAACCATTTTGATAATTTGTTCTATGCTTTCAGAACGTCAAAAAAGGGACATTATGTCTTAATTTTGTCTAAGTTATCTTTATAACATAAATAGGATGATTAACAGTGCACAAACTTTATAAATTTATCAAATCTATACATATTTGAATCGGGTGTGCTCATTTCAAACTTGCACTTTTAAAAGCTATACCCTTATTTTAACAAATGACTTGCTTATGAGATTATGCAATAGCGAACAACTTCAATGCCTTCAGCGCTTTGATTTCACATTAACGACATAATCACGAAAATAACACAGATTTAGACAAGTTGATCTTAACCAAACAAAAAAGATAGCATGCGTGCGGAGTTGACAGCGTAGAGGACGGGCAGGGCGGACCTATTGGCAAGGATACAGGTCAGGATTTCGAGGGGGTGGTACAATGAAGATAATGGAAGTGTCCCAGGACGGCGGTACCAAGTACGCTCAACGTGCTGGGGAAACCGTTCTGGGATTCGGGTTGACGGCTTTGTGGCGTAAGTAGAGGCCCGGCAAGCGGCGAAGCGCGCGAGAAGCGGGAAGAAGGTATTTTTTTTAATTTTCAGCACTCCCTTGGCAGACAGTGTTACCTTGTCCTTTTAAGGGCAACCAGACATGCATTGTCGTTAATTTTACTGCCAGTGCACATTTAGGTCTCAATTGCCACGGTGCACTGGTCAATTAGGCTCAAAGTTGTTTCGTTGGCGAATACCCGGGCAGACGATGTAAATTTGACAAGACACATTACAGTCATGCGTGCTGACAATGACGCGTCACGAGAAATTCACAGGTTTCTTTCTAGTCGCCAAACAGTTTTTTCCGTTCAATCGGTTCCCAGAATGCGTATGAGATCGGGGTTAACTGGCGACTATTAATTTTGATTGACGTCGGTCAATGAGGTAAGCGTTTGTAGATATCATAATTACAGTTTAACCAGTTTTGTTATATAAACGGTAATTAATTCAGTACATTAAAGACAATGTGGGGCATCATCCTCAGACATTTTTACTGTAAACAATAGTTACTTATGAAAAGTTCAAAACAAATGGTGAGCAATATTGAATCATTATGGCGAGTAAGTTGTGAAAACTACAAACTTCAAAGAATCAATGCGGTAGCAATTAAATTTCAGTACATGTATATTTCGCTTATTATAGCCATGTGTTAATATTTGCTGATTAAAGTCCCTTCATACGCATCTAAAAATACGCGTTATATACTCTATTAAATGGCTCAAGGTAGGAAAAGCATCCGAGCCTAATGAAATATTTTAACGACTCCTCACAAAGGCAATGCATCAATTAACCAACACTTTTTTTAACCAGTGTCTACATATTTGCAAAAGCCTTCTTGTTGGAAAATTACAAATGCGTGCACGATTTCCAACAAGAGGGCCTGAAAGGCCCAAAGTCGCTCACCTGAGATAACTAGATATTATTGGGACAAATCTTCTGACCAAGTATGATGAAGATCGGAAAATAAATGTGGCCTCTAGAGTGTATACAAGGTTTGACTATAGCCATATAAGGAAAAATGCCCCGCCCCCTGGCAGCCATGTTTTTCAACCAACCGGCATCATTTTTGAACTCTTTCAAGATATTATTGGGATGAAACTTCTGACCAAGTTTCATGATGATCGGACAGTAAAATGTGGCCGCAAGAGTGTTAACAAGATTTTACTATAGCCATATAACGAAAAATGCCCCGCCCCTTGAAAGCCATGTTTTTCAAGCAATCATAATTATTTTCAAACTCATCCAAGATATCATTGAGACCAATCTTCTGACCAAATTTCATGAAGATTGGACAAAAAATGTGGCCTCTAGAGTGTTAACAATGTTTTACTAAAGCCATATATGCCCCGCACCCTGGCGGCCATGTTTTTCAACCAAAGGATATTATTTCTGAACTCGCCCAAGATTTTATTGGAATGAATCTTCTGACCAAATTTCATGAAGATTGGACAATAAATGTGGCCGCTAGAGTGTTAACAAGATTTTACTATAGCCATATATAGCCATATACGGAAAAATGCCCCGCCCCTTGGCAACCATGTTTTTCAAGCAAATGTTATCATTTTCAAACTCATCCAAGATATCATTGGGACAAATCTTCTGACCAAGTTTCATGAAGATCGGAAAATAAATGTGGCCTCTAGAGTGTTAACAAGGTTTTACTATAGCCATATAACGTAAAAAGCCCCGCCCCCTGGTGGCCATGTTTTTCAACCAACCGGCATCATTTTCGAACTCGTCCAAGATATTATTGGAATGAATCTTCTGACCAAGTTTCATGAAGATCAGACAATAAATCTGGCCTCTAGAGTGTTAACATGATTTTACTATAGCCATATATAGCCATATAAGAAAAAATGCCCCGCCCCTTGGCAGCCATGTTTGTCAAGCAAACGTCACCATTTTCGAACTAATCCAAGATATCATTGAGACCAATCTTCTGACCAAATTTCATGAAGATTGGTCAATAAATGTGGCCTCTAGAGAGTTAACAAGGCATATGTTGACGGCGCACGACGCACGACGGACAAAACGCGATCACAAAAGCTCACCATGAGCACGTTGTGCTCAGGTGAGATAAAAAGGGTGATCCAGCCTCAGCGTTTAATTATCAACCTATATCACTGCTAAATACTTCTAAGAAGGTATTTGAGAGAATATTACATAAACACATTTTTATTTTCTTCATGAAATGTGATCCAATCTGTGTTCATGCATGTTGATTTGATTGTTAGTAGGCATGCACGTTACATAATATATTTTGCAGAGCACTTTACAATGACCTGAAGGTCAGAGTCGTATTTTTTCATATAATTAAAGGTTTTGATAAAGTATGGGACAAACGTGTTTTATACAAACTCCAACAAGCAGTCAATCGACGGTTTTTATTACCTTTTTGTATAATTATATATCCGATCGCAAAAAAGTAATATTACCGGGAGCGCGTTCAACTCCTAAAAAATCCGCTGGTGTCCATCAAGGGTATATTTTAAAGTTACGTATGTTTTGAGCGTATATAATGACATTATCAGTGACTTACACGCTCACACACAGTTGTTTGCTGATGAAAACAGTCTTTTCATAGTTATTCATTCGCCAAAAGAAACTGCAGATATATTGCAATCAGACTTTGATCAAATGTGCAACTGGGCTGATAAATAGTTAGTGTGCTTTAACTCCTCAATATCCGATTCAATTCTTATAACTCGCAAAATTGATGAGTATTTCATCCACCATGGACTATTCAGATCAGTGATGTAACCATTATTACTGTAAATAAAGATTGAACTTTGTGTATTCCCAATAACTGTATATGGCATGCGTGCATATCATTTATAAAAAAAAAACATTTCGTGCGTTGATTTTAAATAATGCTCGATAGAAAAGCTATCGCGAAAATATACATTTCGTTTATAAAATCAAATTTTGAGAAACGTTTATTCTCATCTTTGTAATGAACGAGGATATGAATCTGATAAGTCAACAAAGACACAAACATGAATAAAAATTTCTGTATAAAATGAATTCTAGCAATTTTTCAAACTACTTACAATATATTTTGAACGCAATAGTTGGTAAATGTAGCAATTACGTTGTCAGACATTGTAAAATCTCCAAATGGTTCAAGCCCGCACATAACTGTATTCTATACCATGTTTGACATCTGAATGGCGTGACTTTCCAGATTACGCCAAAACTGCTTGATTGATCAGTTCCTTCAAACGTAATAATTTATCAACACAGATTAATTAACAAACACCGATCCCGCTGAAATGGGCATTTTCACAGGTTTCGGCATGTATTGAAGTTTTTCATTAAATGCTTAATATTTATAAATTTAAACATGAATATCCGGCAATATTTTCGACCGCAAAACACGCAACTGACTGCGAGACGATATATACTGTATAAAGTCTATACTGCAAATAAACTTATGTCATGTATTACCAACATAGCGATTAAAGTACTGCTTTAAAGTCAGATGCTTGCGTGGTGAAGGTGCCATGCGGAAGCCCTTGCTTCGAGAGGTCCCGAGTTTATACCACGCCGAATGCACTTGATTATGCTCCAAAGATTACAGATTTGTAAGTAATTTATTTTATGAAATTTGTCAATAATACAAAACATTATTATTATTATATATATATATATATATATTTTTACACGAACTTATTCTATTTGACTTCGTTCGGAAAAGTTTAAATGCACATGTTTATGAGCTTAGCAATTTCAGTATAAAACGTATAAATCCAGTATTCTTAACGTTAAAGAAATACGGCCTACTTTCAAATCGGGAATATGTCCTCTGTCGGTGTAGATTGTATTGTCCGATTTATAGAACAGTGGTCTCGCTGAATCACGTCTATTTATAATCACAATCGTGATCGGGTAAATGGGCGTACAACAAAGTCAATCTTGATAAACCCAACCAGAGTTGTTTTCATAAGTTATATTTGAAGTTTTTTTTAAAAACTATTTCCCTGTTTAAGGACATTTCGGTGCGTAGTTTTGACCGACTTATTCGTGCGACTTGTTTGTTTAAAAGAAGAGTTCATATTTCTATTTATCAGATATCCTAAACATATAATTATAAAGGGTATGTCACAAAGACGACCAGTAGCTTCAGTTGCTGATTAACACGTGCACCATAGTTGGCATCATCCTTAGTTAATCTTCGTAAACAATATTGTCATATTAAATAACAATGTAGCTTTGAAATGTGTGCGTTCATCTATCAGGAGTGCTACCGGTAGTTCATTTGTGTGCGTGTTTGGTTCACTCACAGTTGTATTCTTACCTGCCTTGACCGACTTTCTATTATGAATTGAATAATTGGTAATGTTTACATGAATTTAAAAATAATTTCAGTACTGTTAGCGGGGAAAATCTATAAAACTCAATTTCAATCGACCCATAAACTAACACTACGTAATACCGTTTATGCACAATACGCACCTGTGATGTCCGAACCTTAAACGTACAATATGCAGCTACGATGTACACATAATATACGCGAAATATGTATAATGTGAAGTCTGACCAATATACGCACAATACGCAACTGTGATGACCGACCCATGCTTGTACAATATACACCTATAATATCCGACACATATGGGCACAATTCGCAACTGTGAATACCGACCCATAAACGCACAATATACACACGTGAAAATCGACGCATGCACGCATTTTATTTTATGCTTTCCGATTGTTTACAGAGAAATTCCCGTGAATTAAAACTGATATTTCACTGTTACAAACAGTGAACAAATAACAGTGAAAATTATCGATATTTTTTAATTTTTGAAAGGAACTATTTTTAGATATCTTTGGTTTTTCCATTGAGACCCCGCCAATGTTACCAAGGGCGATTACTATGCATTGAATGTTTATAAAAGCATACGGATAAGCTTCCCATGAACATACATGTGGCGCCCAAGGGGGAAATATATTGTCCGGAATGGCAAAAATACAAAAAATAATCATCAGCATAAAATAAAAAGAAAATGTGTTGGATATGGTGGAATATCGGTTTTATTCCACTCGTGATCATAGAAAAATATGGTTTCAGTCGTGGCTGCGCCACTTTCACTCGTAGCTGCGAAACTCGCGAAAATATAATTTTCTATGATCACTCATGAAATAAAATCGATATTCTACCAAATCCAACAAATATCCTCTATATCATCGCCTGTGATGTTCAATCATACGCACTTTACACACACGTGAATACCCATCTTCTCACAATACGCACTGTAATGTCTAAATCAAATACGCACATGTTTTTTTATTCGATGTCCAACACACAATGTTAGCAAAATACGCATATGCGAATTCTGAACAGTTGATAGGTTTGTTTTTAGCTCGACTTTTCGAAGAAAAATGAGAGCTATACTACTCGCCCCGGCGTCGCCGTCGGCGTAGGAGAAAGATTTTTATAAAGTCAAATAACTTTAATACTATTAAAGATAATTAACTAAATCTTGGAAAACTTCTTTATGGCAACAAGACAATTGTGTATGTCAAGTTGCATAACTCTGTCAGCATTACTTTTAGAGTTATGTCCCTTTTAATTCTTAGAAAATTGAAAATTTGGTCAAGTTTTGTGTTTAGGTCCATTTTATTTCTAAAGTATCAAAGCTATTGCTTTCATACTTGCAACACTTACTAACTATCATAAGGGGACTGTGCAGGCAAAGTTATGTAACTATGACTGGCATGCTGACAGAGTTATGGCCCCTTTTATACTTAGAAAATTGAACATTTTGTTACGTTTTGTGTTTTGGTCCATTTTACTCCTAAAGTATCATAGCATTGCTTTCAGACTTGGAACACTCGCTAACTATCATAAGGGGACTTTACAGGACAAATTGAAAAATTCTGGTTGGCATTTTGATGGAATTATTGCACTTTTTTAACTTTGAATATTTTGTTAAATTTTGTGTTTATATGCACTTTATCTCTAAATTATCAAGGCTATTGCTTTCAGACTTCAAATACTTTCTTAATATCATGAGGGTAATGTACCTGGCAATTTGAATTTGACCTTGACCTTTGAAAGACCTTGAATTTCAAGGTCAAATAAATAAATTTTGCTAAAATTGCAATAATTTCTTTATTTAGGATCAGATTTGATTCATACTTTGACAAAACAACACTTACCTGACATACCACAATGTATTCCACCCAATACCATACCCCAGGCCCTACCCCAGAATCCCCCCCCCCCAATTTTTTTTCAATTATTTTTTGTTTCCTTTTTTAATGCCTCCGTTGGCAGTTTAACTGTCCGTCAGTCTGTGCGTCCGTCCGAAAACTTTAACATTGGCCATAACTTTTGCAATATTGAAGAAAGCAACTTGATATTTGCCATGGATGTGTATCTCATAGAGATGCACATTTTGAGTGGTGAAAGGTCAAGGTCAAGGTCGTTATTCAAGGTCAAAGGTCAAATATATGGCGTCTGTCCGTCCGTCCGAAAACTATTAAATTGGTCATAACTTTTGCAATATTGCAGATAGCAACTTGATATTTGGAATGCATGTGTATCTCATGGAGCTGCACATTTTAAGTGGTAAAAGGTTAAGGTCAAGGTCATCCTTCAAGGTTAAAGATCAAGGCCAAAGGTCAAATTTTTGAATATTGTAGATAGCAACTTGATATTTGGCATGCATGTGTATCTCATGGAGCTGCACATTTTGAGTGGTGAAAGGTCAAGGTCGTCCTTCAAGGTCAAAGGTCAAATAAATGGCGTCTGTCTGTCCGTCCAAAAACTTTAAAATTTGACATAACTTTTGCAATATTGATGATAGCAACTTGATATTTAGCATGCATGTGTATCTCATGGAGCTGCACATTTTGAAGGGTGAAAGGTCAAGGTCATCCTTCCCAGTCAAAGGTCAAGGTCAAAGGTAAATTTTTCAATAATGAAGATAGCAACTCGATATTTTCCGTGCATGCGTATCTCATAGAGCTGCACATTTTGAGTGGTGAAAGGTCAAGGTCATCATTCAAGGTCAAAGATCAAATATATGGCGTCTGTCCGTCCGTCAAAAAACTTAAATATTGGTCATAACTTTTGCAGTAAAGATAGCAACTTGATATTTGGCATGCATTTATTTTTTGGCATGCATGTGTATCTCATTGAGCTGCACATTTTGAGTGGTGAAAGGTCCAGGTCATCCTTCAAGGTCCAAGGTCAAGGTCAAAGGTAACATTTTGCAATATTAAAGATAGCAACTCGATATTTGGCATGCATGCGTATCTCATGGAGCTGCACATTTTGAGTGGTGAAAGGTCAAGGTCATCATTCAAGGTGAAAGGTCAAGGTCAAAGGTAAAATTTTGCAATATTGAAGATAGCAACTCAATATTTGGGGCGTGTATGCGTATCTCATGGAGCTGCACATTTTGAGTGGTGAAAGGTTAAGGTCATCCTTCAAGGTCAAAGGTCAAATATATGGCTTCAAAGTGGCGCAGTAGGGGGCATTGCGTTTCACGAACACAGTTCATATAACACTTAACACACTTTCCTTACATACCACAATGGCCTCCACCCAAACCATCCCCCAGTCCCCACCAGAGAATCCCCCCCCCCCCGATTTTTTTGATTTTTTTACTTTGTTTTCTTCTTATTTTTAAAAATCTATTCTAATAAATGCCACAAACCCACATTATTCCCCCTCTCACAAAAAGATTTTTTTAAACATGGTAAAAAAACACAAATATTGAATTTTATTATTTTATTTTTGAAAGACCGTCCAACCATCCCACCAAAGCTATTGCCATCAAACTTGAAATATAATCTTATTAGTTTGTGTTATGTCTTTACAAATGTTCAATAGATTGTGGAAAATATACCTGAACTCAGAATCGTTTATAATGTACCACTTCTTTAAAAACATTAGCGATCAATATGTTTCAATAATGGTCCTTTTCAGTAAGAATATGACTTTATTACCTTGACCTTATTGAATATGAACAATTTCCCCATTAAAGTGTCAAGCACTCGAAAAGTCGAGCGCGCGCGCTGTCTTCTGACAGCCCTTGTTCAAAAATACTGTGCGGATTCAAATGTATTACTTTATATTCCTTTTAAATTACAAGTTTTGTTTAATGTTATGTCATATGTCGACATACTTTCCAAAATAGCTAGATGCACAGGGGTTCAGCGTAGAGTTGGTACTTTATCGCTTGGCAGCAGTTCTCTCGGGTAGTCGGGCACAACCGGTTCTCACCTGACCTTTAACTCTTACTTCTGGTTCGATACTGTATACCCAACCACAGTCTGGTACCCGCTTCTGTTGGTGGGTAAAACGAAGCGAGTGGACACGACTCGTACGACCAGGTGCAAATTATTTGAGAGGAGACGGGCGCCGCCAATATTGCTTTCAGTCGAATGAAAGGAAATGACATGGGCAAAAAAAATCAAGGGATTACAAAGCCGGATCGGGCGGCGCCCGGAATAACAACGACTGCACACTCCACCGCCAGTCTCCAGGGTTGATGCGACAAGTTGGCTACAGGAGCTAATCCATCGATCAAGTCGGCGACAAAGGGAACAACAATGCGTGTTGCAAGGTCCATGAACTGACGCACGAGCTGAAGCGCTACCGCTGGGACATCATCGGACTAGCCGAGATTAGGTGGCTAGGATTCGGAGAAACATAAATAGATAAAGGGCATAAGATATGGTTCCGCGGTGAGGATTATATACATCGCCACGGCGTTGCTTTCATCGTTAGGAAGGAGGTAATCAACAGCGAAATGAGTTACACCCTTGTTTAGAGCAGACTCATTTCCATCCGTTTATCAGCTTCTCTACACAACATCACAATAATTCAGGTCTTAGCACCAACAGCTGACTACAAAGACGAGGATATTTGACAGTTCTATGAAGAATTTGAGCGCATCAATAAAAGTCCCAAATAAAGACAGCCTCGTTGTCCAAGGCGAATCGAACGCTTATGTTGGATCAGACACATAGCAGGACTGATCAAGAACAGTAGGTAGACTTGCTTTAGGAGAGACAAACGAAAAAGGTTTTTTGACTTATTGAGTTCGCCAGAAACAACAAACTCTACCTTTCCAACACGCTGCACCCACACAAACCGTCTAGAAAAGCGACCTGGCACTCTCCAAGCGGGCAAGTACAAAATCAGATCGATTTCATACTGGCGCCGCAACGGTTCAAGACCAGCATTAACAAGGCGAACACAAAAACGTTTCCTGGCGCAGACATCGGCAGTGACCATGACTTGGTGCTTATCACCACCAAGCTGAAGGTAAAGAGCAAGCCAATCACACACAAATTCGCGTTAGATTTGAGAAATTGAAAGATCCAGTGATAACATAGGTATTTCAATCACAGATAGATCGCAAGTTTGCAGCCCTGCACATCTTAGACAATAACATCAACACCATTAGCAACAACATCAAGGATGCCCTACTGTCATCGGCCGAAGAAGTGCTTGGGAGAGAGAGACGGAAGAACAAGCCATGCGTGACGACCGACATCATGAACCTATGTTCCAAAAGAAGAGAGCTGATTCATGAGAAGTACACCTGCCTGGATTATAGGGCAAATTACCAGAACGCGAACAGGGAGGTAAGGAAGAAGATGAAAAGGCAAATCAGGAATGGAGTGAAGAAAAATTAATCATCATCGACAAAGAGATGACCGCAAGCCGCTGTAAGAAGGCCTACAGCACCCTAAAGACCCTCACGAAGACAAGTCCGCCCAAGGCCAGTACTATATGAGACGCTAACGGGAAAATCCTTACCGAGAATGCCGCTGTTCTTATCAGATGGAGTGGATACACATGTACCGCAGTGACCTCAAAACTATCCGCTTCAACCGGACTCCAGTCTACTTCAGAACGATCCCAGACCAGAAGCGGTCGACGAAAGTCCGCCCATACTTAAGGCAGAGGTGGAAGAGTTAGTGCGTAATCTTAAGGCAAGAAAATCTCCGGGAACGGACAATGTCCCTTCTGAGCTGATTAAGCAAGTAGGAGTTGCAACGACTGCAGCTTTGACGACACTATGCAAAAAAATCTAGAGTAAAGGTGGCTTAGGAGTGGACCCAGTCACTGATAAGAAAAGGGCAACCTCAACGCACCATCAGCCTAATCAGTCAGCCCAGCACAGTCATGCAACGCATCATCTCTAATCGATTGAAAAGTAAGGCTGAGGAACTGCTGGCCGAAGAGCAGCTGGATTCAGAGCTGGGCGTATTACAGTGGAACAGATCTTCAACTTCAGAATCATCATTAAGAAACAAATGCAATGCCAACGTGAACTCTTCCACAACTTCATGGACTTTAAGAGAGCTTTTGACCGCGTGCGGCATGATTGCTTATGGCATGTTATGTGAGGATTTCATCATTGACGAAGGGATGGTGCAAGACAATAAAGAACTCTACGAAAACGCCAGCAGCGCAGTACTTCTCTACGGAGAGCAGGGGGGGGGGCTTCTTCAGGACATCGGTGGGTGTCCGTCAGGGATGTCTGCTCTCTCTATCGTCCTGTTTAACTTTTCCCTGAGAACATAATACAGGAGACCCTCCAGGACCACCTCTATCTCTATCGGTGGAAGACCCATTTCCAACTTGAGATTCGCTGATGGCCTTGACCTCATGGATGGCACCAATAGTGAACTTCAAGATTTCACCAACAAACTCTAAGACATAGCAAGAGCATACGGGATGTAGGTCAGCATTGAGAAGTCAAGATCATGGTGAACAGCACGACCAACACCAGCTCAGACATCACCATGAACGGCGAGAAGCTTGAAGAAGTAACCGGCTTCAAGTACTTGGGCGCAACCTTGTAACAGGATAGTACTAGTACCTCTGAGGTCCGAATAAGAATTTCCATGGCGACTGCACCGATGGCCAGATTGAGCAGGTTGTTGGCAAGCAGTTCTATCTGCTAGTACAGCTATCACCAAGTACAGGCTCTTAAGTCCCTCGTAGTCCCCACCTTGCTCTACGGCTACGAGACCTGGACGCTTCACGCGGACGCAGAACGCAGGATTCAGACATTGAACATAAATGTGTACAAAGGCTGCACCTCATCTCATATACGGAGCACACGACCAACGAGTACGTCCAAACAAGACTGCAACACTTTTTGGTCTACAAGAGCCCCTACTGGCGACCGTCAAACGAAGAAAGTTAGCTTGGTTTTGACACGTCAATAGACACGACTCTCTGTGCAAGACTGTCCTCCAGGGTACGCTTGAGGGAGATCGACGTCGAGGCCGCCAGAAGAAAAACTGGATGGATAATGTAAAAGTGGACATCATGTATGAATGCATTACTTTCAGCAGCACACAACGAACCAGACTGGAGGAAGATTTCTGTATCGTCGTCCCTCATTTCCCCCATCGACCAACCGGTCAAGGGATTGATGATGATGATGATGATGATGATGATGATGATGATGATGATGATGATGATGATGATGATGATGATGATGATGATGATGATGATGATGATGATGACAGTTATGAATAATTAATTACACCTGATTGCTTTAATATATAAATGCATGTTTCAATACCAGAGGGAATCATGCGCATTTAACTGTTGGATTTGTCCGAATTGGTCACATGGATTTTGTGGCCTAAATCATTGGAACGTTGCGCTAACGGAAGACATCAGCTACAAGGGATTCGATATTGACGTTCACTGCAGCTATGGTGTTTACTAACAAATAATTAGGCGTTAACCGGAATGTGAACGCATATAGTATAACGGAATAATAAAGAAGAGAGAACAAAACAACACGATTGTTTCGTACGCTGTTTTGTATTTCCATAGCATAATTGAATAAAAAAAATGACACAATCTTTTGATATGAATCCCATTTCTTCCGAAAAAAAAACCACAGACATTAATGTACCGGAATGTAGCTGAAAACAAGTTGTTACAAACCAAAATATCCACATAATAGCATATTACTTGTTAAATATCTCAATACATAAATCTGGCGAAACAACTTTTTTGTTGAAATGACGAAAACTTGTCTCATGATCCATCAAAAGTTAAAACAGTTAAAACTGTCCGTATGCGTTAAAATGTTTCGTGTGCCTTTTATGTTAAAAGTTTATACGCAAACATCAAATGAACTAGACAAGCAGGCATGTGTGCAAATCTGCTTAAAGGCAAACTTAAAAGCCTACTGGAACATATGGACATATTTTTATGTCTGTTAGCATACATCCGAAAACTTATTTTCCCAAAATGGAACCATGTTTTTATCTATAAAAATCTGTCATATAAACTCGTAATTAACAACCCCTCAGTATGATGAAGAAAAAGTAGTAGTTATGCAATAATGGCGAGTTTTTATACAAGCATAATAAATTAAAATTATAACAGTGAAAACACATTCTGGCCCATTTAAACGTAGTGTACATGTGAATGTATGCCGTATGACGGCAAATATATATATATATATATATATATATATATATATATATATATATATATATATACTTATACATAGTGCCACTTACGCGGTCTCGGTAGTTTTCAGACTATACTTACGAGCTCAATATAAAAAACGGGGCCTGTATACAACCCCGCGTTCTAGGCACCTTTAATTACTATTAGGGGGTTGTAGGGGAGGTAATGCAATCAAATGTCACAATAAGGTCTTAAATCGAAAACCACAATCACGTCTGAAATTGAAATTTTATATACCTCGCAATTAACTTCGCTATATATTTCCTTGTATAAGACGTTAAATAAATGACGTATTTATATATATTAATATATAAGGTACCCCTATATTCCTTAATTGGTGTTTATATCGGATAAAATTGTACAGGGTAGATCCTGGCTAGACTTTGCAATTGCGCTGTCAAGCCAGGAGCTACGCTGGTCGAGTATTGCATAAGACCCATTTTCTCATTGCGTAACTAATATAACCCTAAAAGACTATATTTCTTGCTGACTATAAACGTTACTGTTAAGTAGATCAATTTCTTTTTGCGTCGACACTTCAATGTGTAAATAGACAATATCCGGAGCTCAGCTAGCCACAGGTACAAACAACGTTCTATAGTTATATGCAGTTGTGTCACATAAAAGCTGCCCGGGTTGATGTTGGTATGTTTTCCCATTTATTTTATGTGTCGCAAATAGTGATTATGAGTCAAAATGTGTTTGTATTTATGTCGGATGTGCAAATTCTTTTGTGAATATCGGTCAAGAAATGCCCAAATTCAGTACAAAGATAGGGCTTTTGAATTTCAGTGCATGTACAGAAATAATCTATATTTAAACACGCGCGGGTCACATGTAAAACCACGTGACCATTGCATCATTGTTTACAACGCCATGAATGAATAATAATCATGTCATTACCCGTTTACAATGGGACAAGCAAACAGACAGGACATAGTAGCGTTATGTTTTTGCAGCGTGATTTTTAGTCAATATCTATGCTTATTACTCGACATATTTCAATAAATTTTCATCAAGCTTGATAAAAACTTCTTTTGTTTTCAATCCAAAAAAATGGCCTTATTAAGTTCGCTCTGATCTGAGAAATCGTTTTTATGCAATCAGCGTGCATTCTAACTTTTTACGAACATGATATTTAATACACAATGATCATCGTTTATCCATTAAGACAAAAACATGTATTATAATCCTTTGCTAGGGCTATCCGTCGACATAATTCGTTTGTAAATTGCTTGTGTTATTTAGTAATTCTTCTTTGTGTTTAAATGCGCGAAACTGGAAATCCCGTGAGACTGGTTCTCACGTGACCCAATTGTGCATAAGTCACAGGCTAATAATGCTCATTGGGTCATCGTCAACCTGAAATGGCTTGAAGTCATTCGGGGGTGACTAAAGCCGATTCTTGTCACCCTAGGGTGACTTCAAGCCTATTCATGTCACCCTGGGTTGACTTCAAGCCGACCGGATAACTAGAATCGGCTTGAAGTCACCCCAGGATGACATGAATCGGCTTCTAGTCACCCCCGGGTGACTTCAAGCCATTTCAGGTCGTCAATGACCCAATGATGGTAGCGCATTGGGTCATTGTCGACCTGAAATGGCTTGAATTCAGCTGGGGGCGACGAAAAGCCGTTTCATGTCACCCTACATGACTTAAAGCCGATTCATGTAAACATGGGGTGACTTCAAGCCGACCGGGTGACTAGAATCGGCTTGAAGTCACCCCAGGGTGACATGAATCGGCTTCTAGTCACACCCGGTCGACTTATAGCCATTTCAGGTCGACAATGACCCAATGAGCGTTAATAATAGTCTCGAGGATTCCGTTATGTACATGATTAGGTTTCTTTTTTTTATGCTTTTGGCATTTTTAGGCACAATTTTTGAGAAAATCAGTAAGCTTTAGAATATATCTGACGAATACTGATTAATTCTGGTCTGTTGAGATAACCGAATTGTTGTGAATCAACTCGGGCAACTTTAATATTCGCTTATTGACAAAAACTTGAGGTCATATCAATTGGAATGTTAATACATAAACTCTTGATTGAGGTCAGTTCTACATTAATGCCACAAGTACATGAGCTGAAACCCCCCAGAGTTTACTCAGTTACGCATACAAATATTAAGACAACTTGGTTTATACCATACACAAGCAGTGCTGCGGAATTGAGAAATGCTCTCGGTTTTGCGTTTTGAGTAATCATATACGTATTATCAGCTAAACCACGGCCGTTAATCACGCGAGCCACATCGTTTTTGATATGCATTAATAAATGAGCCAATGCTACTTCCGAAGTAGAATTGGCTGGGAATTTGCTCGTCGCACAGGCAAAAGACATCGATTTGCTTTTACGAATTCTACCATGCCACAACTTATAAAGGTCCTCACGTTTCCAAATGGGTTGTGATTGTATGTTTTTGTACATCTTTGTATGAATGTATAATCGCTGAATCGCATTACATTGGCCGATTTTTATAAATCATGCGAATTATGTTGAAAAACATATAAAACCTAATCATCCTGTAAAATAATCCGTTAACTTTCAAAACATGCGGATCTGAGCGCCACCTCGGAAGTAGCATTGGCTCATTTATTTATGCATCTCAAGAAAAGAGGTGGCGCGCGTGATTAACGGCCGTGTAAACTGTATCCAAAGCATGACTGAAAACAAACGCATTAACGCACATTACGTAAATTAATAACATGCAAACCATGTAAATATGCACCTTTATTATTATAATGTTGAGATCATTTCAAATGCCATTTCATATATGTTAATACATAAATAAACATGTGTACAAGCAACTTCAACATGTATGCGAAATAAGAATAGCATTTCATTGCAGTATCTTTGAAAACATATATTGCAAGATAAACAAAACTACAATAACGATATTTAAGGACATGTAACTTCCTGATAAAAATAGTCTAACGTTAAAAAAATGTAATTTGAATACAACAACATATCGACCTATTGGTGCAAAAAGGTACCATGTGCCTTTTAATTTCAATGTCACATTGTACCTTTTTGCACCAAGGGGCGATATGATCCTTGTCATGCGATAATGGGTCTTATGTCATAAACGGCCAGGGTGGATCCAGACAAGCCTGCGCATTCGAACAGTATGGTATGGAGCTATCTTGTCCACTTATGAAATCAATGAACCGTGTGTGACTGTATAGCGGACCAATAAATGCGAGCGATACTAACGCGTGTGACATTGCAAACGTGCAGCATGTACCAAAGTACGACAGAGAGTGCAACATTCAAACTGTTAAAACATAAAATAGATCCGATTCACGTTTAAAATACGAACGTTTTAAAAAGAACATTAGATTTAGAGTACTTTCATCAATGTAGAACACAAATAACAAATTCGGCAGGCAATACATGTATATTATATCTGACTAGCACAAATAATGCATGCAAACTTTTCGTCTCCTTATGAAACGCAACAACACAATAATTTTCATAAAACTGGAATCGCCTTCTATTATGCAAATACGTTAATAGAGAATACCAGCATTAATACTAAGTACAGTTCATAAGTATCACATATCTTTCCATTGAATCGAGTACCAGCAGGGCCATTAATGTATTTCCAAGAACCAGGCACGAAACTTTCCGCTTTTATATTTGTTTTTGCTTAAAGGATTTATATTAAACGAAAGCGAGTCTATGCGGAAAGTTTCGTACACGATTAGTCCGTGCGGACTGCAGACGATAATCTAGGACGCGACTTTACGAACATGCATTTAGCCCGGTTTTCCAAGAGTGCGAAATTTGTGTGTTTACACAGTTTACACAGTCAAATGTCAATTTATTCAATTCACGGCCCTATACCAATAAAACACAGTTAAAACAATCATTGTGAAATTAATTTCGAAATGTTGGAAAATACAAAACGTAAAAATACAGCCCAACTACTGGACCAACGGCCTCTGTGTAGCGATGGTGCAGTACCAAACTATTGTATTTGACTTTTTTTGGTCAACACTTCGAATATGTTTCGTTGACCCATCAAATGTAGTAACTGCTTGCCATAAACACAACACATTGGTATCAATTATGTCCCACATATCTAGTTTCACTATACACATAGCTATGTACCCCTAAATTATCCCTTAAATTATCACAGTCAGTCTCTGAATTATTTATCACAGTCAATAACAGCCACAAGCACGATCGTAATTTCCGGAACACTAATGACGCCGGGAGAGGTTTTTTACCACAGTCACGTTCATTTATAGAACCGTTCTATTGGCATTTATTATTCGAGATCTCATGCATATTCTATGTACTTGTACACATGCAAACGATGTTTACGGTGTATGAACGGTATACTATGAAATAATGTATCCAACGAGGCGTTGGAAATGTACCATTATTTAATTTTGAATAAACCCCCGCTATCAACGTGTATAGATCATCGGGAGATATGCTGACTGAAACCCATGCCTTACATATAAATCGTATCCCAAAAGCTATACCGACTTTATCCCACTGTGATTCAGCGAAGTATACAACGAGTAATGCTGACGGTGGTCTATGCGGTGGCAAAAGATGCGTCGCGCCATGCGAATCTCTCGTCCCCGAGGAAAGCCGCGAGCTGCTCGTTGTAGGGCCGATAGAGCTCCACCAGGAGGCGCTTGGTTTCCGGTAGCATGGGCCCGGCCGACTTCCGCTTAATTGACTCGAAGAAAGGGGCCATGTTTGCCATCTGCGTGAGAACGTGGTCGTTGGGGACCTCTAAAATGGTCAATTTAAACGGAGTCGCTTTTAAAGTTGCAAATGCTAGAGACCGATTTCAAAGAAAGTGGCATTTCATTTCAGAGTTACTAGTATTGGTTTTTAAATTGTTAACACAATGGGAACTATTTAATTTTTTTAATAACACGTGCAAAGTATCACATTGTAATAATCACTGATAAGCAGACCGCACAGGCCGACACTTTATTATTAGATGGCTTTTCGTGAAGAAAAGACTTGCTATATTTTTTTTTCCATAAAACCGGAAAGTGTCGTCCCTGATTAGCCTGTGCGGACTGCATACAATTATCTTAGACGACACTTTAATCACATGCAATAAGTGTCGTCCCTGATAAGCCTGTGCGATCTGCATACAATTATCTTAGACGACACTTTAAGCACATGCAATAAGTGTCGTCCCAGATAAGCCTGTGCGATCTGCATACAATTATCTTAGACGACACTTTAAGCACATGCAATAAGTGTCGTCCCTGATAAGCCTGTGCGATCTGCATACAATAATCTTAGACGACGATTTAAGCACATGCAATGAGTCCTGTATTACAAGAACGCGTTTCTCATATATCTATATGTTTGAATGAAGTTTTAACTAAACAGACGTCTAGTATGTTCCTCTCCATCCAGACTTATATATGAGGGTAATACTTATATTGATGTGTCTGTCTGCATACAGAACCGAGTATTAACAGACGAATTAGTATCCAGTTGTCGGTCAGACTTATTCAAGAAAGTATTTTTGTTCGATTGTATCGAAAGCCGTGGGCTTTTACAATCTCGAGTATTAGTACGTTTTTTTTTAAAGAACGAGTACTTTGTGACTAAATGGGACCTTTTCACGTTTTGGTTAACTGACACGATTAACAAAAAGTGTTTCAGATTCGCAAATTTTCGTTGTAGTTATGATATTTATGAGTAAACAGTAATACTTTACATTTACCACGCTCTAAAATATACATTATATGCATCTATTGACGATTCAAAAACCTGAAAATTATAAAGCGTTGCAACGCGAAACGAATGAATAATTTGGAGAGTTCTGTTGTTGTCGTTATATTTTGTGGCACTACGAGGATTGTTTTTAAAAAGTTTAAAATACATTATTCATCTGATGAGCAAGGATGGCCGAGTAGTCTAAGCGCCAGACTTTTACTCCACGGGTCAGTTGTTTGAGCCCAGTTGAGGGTTACTTTTTTCTTTTTTTAATTTTATTCTTGTGTTTCTTTGCCAAGCTTTTTAGATCCAATGTTTACATTCATCAATATAAAGCATATAATGACAAACTTCAATACATGCCAAATCTGTGAAAAGGTCCCTTTAAGGAAGATCCTGAGAACACACGCGACTGATAATCAAGGCAGTGCCTCTCGGTCGTAAGTAAGAGACCTCTCCAGTGCACCTCTAAAACTAAATAACATGTTTGGACTATTGTCTGACGGACTCTATTATTATTATTGCCTTTTTGCACCGGTGTGTACTACAATCGAACACTCACCGACGTCTAAAAAGCGGAATATGTCCGTCATGGTGCCCTTTATGTCCACCGTGTAATCCTCGTTCCGGAAAATCAAGATCTGCTCCCGCGGAAACGCCTTAAGCCACTCCAACAGGTGCACGATGTAGAAGCTCGTAAAGATCGGCGCCTGCAAGAAGCCAAGACAAAACAATTTGAAAACATTTCCGCGCGCTTTCTTCACGCCCGTGCGAAGATCTGACTTTTTTTATAGCTTATCAAATCCTTCACGTCACTATGAATGCCTTGGTGACGATCCATGTAAACGATATTTACTATTACATATGATTTTAATCAGACGTTGGTAAACCTTTTTTATTATTTGTCACTGTAAACAATATATAAAAATGCCCATTTATGTAAAAAGCTGTATGTACGTCGTCGCCAGAGAAGGAGCTCTGTCAACGGAATAACGAATACATGTTCTTCCGTGTACTAGGTTTTATTCCGCCATCATTTTATACAATAAGAATTGAAGATTCATAAAAAATCTAAATAATTATACTTATGTAGCATTTTACTAAATTGTCAGAGATGGTGGATCCATATTTATGCCCCCGGTAGGGTGGCATATAGCATTTGAACTGTCTGTCCGTCCGTCCGTCAGTCCCTCCAAAAACTTTAAGATTGGACATAACTTTTGCCATATTGAAGATAGCAACTCGATATTTGGCATGCATGTGTATCTCATGGAGCTGCACTTTTTGAGTTGTGAATGGTCAAGGTCAATGTCATCCTTCCGTGTCAAAAGTCAAAAAATACAATCTAAGGGAAGTTATAAGCTTTAAACGGGAGATAATTTCTTAACCTGCCAAATGATATATTGAAATTTTATTTCCAAGCGGCGCAATATGGAGCATTGTGTTTCTGACAAACACATCTCTTGTTTTTCTATGTGTTAACATACTGAGCTTACCGGCAGCGTTTTGCTAAAGGGCTGATCGTAAATGCAGTGACGAATGCTATGGGAGCTCGTGCATGCCTTCCATCGTTCAATGGAAATTACCACATGGTCATGGAAGGAGTGTGCCGATTTGCCGTAGCGACCATGGAAATAGTGAGAATACAACCTGAAAAGTCGGATGCAAATGTGTAATAAGGTGGTCATTGCGAATGAAATGGTCAATAATCGTTATTATTTTCCTTTGTTTACATTTGTCAAATAAAACATTTAAGGATGAGCTTCAAAAAAGGCCAACATCTGTCATATCTTTAAAATTACTGTAACCCTCGATGACGTTACCTGTCGACGGGATCCCGTAGCATGAGTAGCAGCTTGACGTTCGGGTAGACGTGGCGGACGGCGTATGGCGTCGTCCAGAGCAGCTCGTCGGCGCCGGGCGTGTTTTGCGGCAGGTTGCTCTCCCGGAAGCGGTCCCAAAAGTCCATTGGATCACCGTTACCTAGATACACGTGGGAAATGAAGAATGCATGAATGCTTGTAATCCGGATCTGCATTACTTTGATAAAAAAACACCACTTTATAATTCGTATGTTTACTTAACGCTGACTCATATTACCCACTATTTCGCAAAAATAATAACGGTTGATAAAGTATGTGAATTTGTAACACAATAATATGTATAAGGTTTGTTTGTACTAAAAAATTAGTTAGGTTTTTCAAAAGCTAGAAAATTCCTAAGTTAATTGCAAATCAATATAATGTATAAAAATACATAATTGTATTTTTGGTTCGTTGTGGTATGGAAAACACCATTTATATACGACGTCGAGAACCATAAAGTTGATGTAAAATGTTATAAATGCATTGGTGGTATGACATGATAGATTATTTTATATAGATTATGAACGAGCATAAACAAAATGAGTGATAAAATGCAAGATAAAATAATTTACAAACAAACCAGTGATTTTTTTGTGTTTGCCATTGGTATCTGTGGTCTGCAGTTTGGTAGTAAAGAAATGGTTTGTAAACTCTTTTAAGGTCATTCCCATCTTGAACTTGCCGAATTTACCCGCTGTAAACCACGTGAAAAAAGGGGTGAGAAACAATAAATTACGAACGTTTTAGCTTAGGGCATATCCATGTATAAGTGCTTCGTTTTATTTGTGTAAACATTAGTAGTGAAAATTGGTCTTAAATAGGTGAGCATTTTATGGCGTTTAATATTGCATAAAACATACATAGCCTAATAGGACACTTCACAATGGCATGCGGATAATACATGTATTATGTTTCGGGATTAAATCATGTAAGTTGTAATGAAAATAAGCGTGTCGTAAAAGCAACATTCCCGTACCAATAAATCGCATTAAAACGACATGTTATTGGCTCATGGCTTTTTGTTTTACTGAAATTTGCATTTCAATACTGCTTTACTATATAAAATTTACTGCTGTTTGCATACTTTCCACTCGAAAATGCGATCATAACTTACTTGTTTCAAATCGCCGCCACGACCAGTACCAGATTTCTTTCCCAAAAATGCCCCTGTTTGGAATGATATCCGGATGCATGTGCAGACGCTTGAATAAGTCGGAAGTTGCGCTCTTGCACATCCCGATCAGGTGGAAGTATGGAAGGCAGCGGAACGTGTTGTCATCATGCCAGCAGGGGTTCTTATAATCCGGCAGGAATGTCGGGGGTTTCTGCAAAGTACATACTTCAAAATAAAGGATGATGCAAGGGTACAGTTATTGTTATTGCCAATAGACCATAATGAAAAATAATAAAGGTGTTAGGTCAGGCCCGTAGCCAGGGTTTTGAAAAGGGGGTGCAAATTTTCCCATCAACGAGTGTTATAGAGCAACGAAGTGGCGAAGGGGGTAGGTGCGTGAGAGAATGTCCTTCCCCTAGAAAATTAAAAATTAAAATGAAACTTAAAATCCTGCATTCTGGTGACTTTTATTTGTATTTAGAGACTGAAGTTATAGAGCATTCACTTTCATTGACCATACTCAGTGACTGACAAAAAAACCAACGCACCCCTCCTGGCTACGGGTATAGAGGCGGTTGTGAGGGAGTGGTCGGTTGAGCATTTTGAAAACTAAGAGGTCACGATGCGTATTGCAACCTACAGCATAACTATACCACGATTTCCAAAATATGCTTTGATGATATTATGAGTCGCGTTCTGAGAAAACTGGGCATAATGCATGTGCGCAAAGTGTCGTCCCAGATTAGCCTGTGCAGTCTGCACAGGCTAATCAGGAACGACACTTTCCGCCTAAACTTGATTTTCGGTAAGGAGGGACTTTCTTGAAACTAAAAATACCATAAACGCGGAAAGTGTCGTCCCTGATTAGCCTGTGCGGACTGCACAGGCTTATCTCGGACGACACTTTACGCACATGCATTACGCCTTGTTTTCTCAGAACGCGACTCATATAATGTACTTCGAATTCATGGCAAGTGACAAGTGCACACATTGAAAAGAAGGACTGGCGAATCTACATATGGCGAAATAGTGTTGGCGTTCGTGCATAATGAACAAATATGTCGTGACGCGTATATGTTTTGCAAAATAAGGTATTAAGATTTCATAAAGCAAAAAATAGCGTGACTAGTACATGTACTTATAAAACAATGAAATGATTGGTGAATTGTTCGCTGATTCAATACGCCTCACTGTTTGGTTTTGTATGACTTCATTGTATATGAACATCTGTGGACCAATCTTAAAACAAATAAAGGGGGATTCATCCAGTTTTGTGTGTTAAGAGACAAACTCAATAGATTTTCTACTATCGAGACATTAAACAAAAAACAAATATACTGTAAGCCTTACCATACAGAGGATGTCTTCCACACCCGTCATCCGCTTGGGCCCTGCGCAGGGGTCCGGCATCCCCGGAAACTCTGGGCTCTCCTTTATACCCGGACCGAGGGGTTGTAGATTAGTCAAGACGCCTGGAAGTTTGCTCGCTAGCTGTGATATATCCGACATCCTCATAGAAACCAGGCGTTCTGCCTTGGGGACACTCCGGTCTGGAATAAATTGCGGTATGGCGTCTGTTTGCCTATCGTTTTGGGGTGCTTGCGTTGTATTGACCATATCTGTTAGTTTGTTCCCTGTCTGCGATATATCCGCCATCGGCATACGAACCAGGCGTTCTGCTTTAGGGACACTTTGGTCTGTTGGAATAACGTTTGCGTCCGTTTGCGTTTCGTTTTGGGGTGATTGGGTGTTTTTAACAATTCCTGTATTAAATCTGTTTGCAAGTGAATCAGCGACATCGAAAGTTTTATTGAAACTATTTAGTGTAATCTCTGATTGGACAGTCAAATTATTAACATATGTATTACTTTCATTTTGATGTGCGTTATTGGTTTCGACTATGACTGCATTAAAACTGTTGGGTATCGAATCATGGACTGCGATTGATCTATTGACATATTGAAGACCTGACATTGATTTGTTAGTAAATGCATTCCCGTTTCGCGTAACGTTCATAAGAACCTCCACTCGTTCACTGGATTCGCCTGTCGTCAATACTTTGTACCTTTCCACCTTTCCGTGTTCAGTATCATACCCGTGCATGTTTAGCGGCTGGAATTTATGCGTGATGGTCATGTCGATATATTTGAACGCGACCCCGTACAGCGCCATCGATAAGAAGCAAATAATCGCTAACTTTACCAATAATTTCCGCCGGACCTTCTGCAAGCACTGTGTCGCACTCGCAGCCACTACACGAGCTTTCATTGTCAGTGGAAACTGAAATGCTGTGGGCTTGATCGATGAGATAATCGGTAAAGGCGGACCGGTCAGGTAAAAGACTCAAAGATGACCAGTAATGTGACCGATGATTTGACTGGATTGATGTTTAGTAAGCTTACAAGAGTAGTTTTATTCTATGTTTCTTTTTACTTCAAGAGGAGCGTCGTCTGAATTATTTTTGTTCGTACCATCTTTGCTTCTGAGACGACGAAAGTTCTGGAAAAAGAAGGAAATAACATATGAAAACCATTTTAAGTAACTGTATAGGAATATGACTTCCTCAAACGAGTCTGTGTACGACCCTTTAACGAGACTTTGAAGCTCTGAACAATTAGGCTGTAAAAGTTTACGGGATTAACAAGTTCATAAGTACATGTACACATTTTTATCGACGCTCAATTGACCGTTGTCGACTCATGTACTACTTAGAACCCCAAAAAATCTTAAGTTTCCTACAATTTAATCTGGTTACGGAACATAAACTAATTAGTACACCGGAGTATAACCGTGTGCCTTAAAGCGTATTTTGCGTACCCGGAGTACATTGCATGATAACTATGAAAACATGGGCTTCTTTTAAGAAGTGCCTTAACCGACAATGCAATTGAACTGTATTAACCTATTAGTACAATTGATGAATTTAAAGTTCGAAGTTAAAGGAACGATTCGATCATGAGCTCTAATCGATAGCAGTAGTAGCAATCACAAACGACTATATAAAAGCACGAAAAACACAATGTATAGTTTATAAATGGTTTTCTGCTCTCTGTATAGTAGCATTTCGTTGAAAACAAAGTTGTTGTTGATTATTTGAACTCGCACGTTTACACTTACCATAATATTATAAACTAAAAATGGCACGGCAGAGGCCGACGCGTATCCCCACACCGCATGTTTGACCCAGGGGGGCGCCCCAGGGTTGGTAATGGGGCAATGCATAGTTGAGATTGACCGTATTGTCATAAGAGATGTTAAGTATCAATTGGAAGTAAATCGCTGTATAAATAAAGAAGTTAATGTAAAATAACATAAAACAAGAGATGTGTCTGTCAGAAACATAATGTCCCCTACTGCGCAACTTTGATTTATTAAAAAAATCATTTTGCAGGTTCATTAATTACCTCCCTTTAAAGCTTATTACTTCCCTTGGATTTGTATTTTTGACCTTTGACCTTAAAGGATGACCTTGACTTTTCAAATGTGCAGCTACACGAGATACACATGCATGCCAAATATCAAGTTGCTATCTTCAATATTGCAAAAGTTATGACCAATGTTAAAGTACATAAAATAAAAAAATGAGTAAAAATCTCTGACCCGGCCCCACCCCAACCCCCATAACTTTTACCCAGGGGTCTGATCAAAATTCCAAATAGTGCAGGGTCGCACATATGCTCATAGCTACCATGTGTGTAAGTTTCAAGGTTCTAGTGCTTATAGTGTAGGAGGAGATAGTGGCCAGGACGGACGGACAGACAGACGGACGGCGGAGATAACTCCAATATCCACACGCTTTTCAAAAAGCGTGGGGATAACAACTTTGTAATCCCTAAATTGTCCTATCCTTTCAAATCAAGTCGTGAAGCGATTGCCTTGTGTCAATGCTGTATGTACAAGGCGTCCGTATGCAGTCCCTTAAGAGGATTATTTTAATACCGGTCAATTATTTACGTACTGATGAATAGAATAGATATTTAATTGCTGCATTCTATCCGGGCTATTTTAAAGAAAGATCTAAGACCACAGAAGATACGGGCATCGTTTAACAAAGGAGAGAATGGTATTAAAGGGAATGCCTGCTGGTCCTTTTCCTCAACTACTTGCTTGAATGCAACTGTTTCATCTTATAAGCATTGAATAAATTTTGTATTAGATATCCTGTGGAATTCCCCGTTTATTTTCAATCGCATGGTCCTTAGCGCCACCAGGGAACTAGCGTTAGATTGTTAATTATTGCAACTAAAAATGAGGTGGTT
The DNA here is from genome assembly GCF_020536995.1 of Dreissena polymorpha. Classification (NCBI taxonomy): domain Eukaryota; kingdom Metazoa; phylum Mollusca; class Bivalvia; order Myida; family Dreissenidae; genus Dreissena; species Dreissena polymorpha. Next base: position 46,086,794 of record NC_068358.1, on the reverse strand, counting down.
CCCCTCTCCTTAACGGCCGTGTGTGCGTGTGTGTGTGTGGGGGGGGGGGAGGAACACTTATATGATTTAAAATAGACTAGAGCATATAATCCAATATGATAGTGATTGCTTAATAATATAATATAGCGTTTAAGTACATACTCCTGCCTCTGGTGCTGGCAATGTGCAAACTATTAATGGGCGCAATTGCTTTCGAGAGTTGAGTGTATAACTGTTGTGTCCACCTAGCCTATTCTTGGAGAACAACGTACATGTACTTTTAATCTGAACACGCAGTTTACAGCGTTTTCGTTTTAGCAAATAAAGGGCTAGAAGGTTTGTACGTTTTACTGCCCCCAAAAGATTAATTAAATTATAACACATGTGCATGAGCTAAAATTCGGCACGTTTTCTAGTTTGTGCATTTCTTTTTAATTTAATCTATTCATTCGGCCCTACTGACGGGAAGTTTTTCTTAAGATTTTATTGGACTATACGAAAGATCGTGTAAGGTCAAAATATTAATTAGATAGTTACGCCGCAAAATTGATACACAAACTACTTTTTGTCACGGCAGTGGATAGCGTTTGGGGATGTAATCGCTTCGAGGGGTTTGTCCTAACACCCCGCAATAGTTATTTCCCTTTTAGAGTACATCTTCGCTCCAGTTAGGTATATTTTTAAGGGTAATATACAATATATTCTTAATTATATTAGAATAAAAAAAATGTTGTTTTTTGTGTGTGATTAACTCTTCTTTTCCTGCTTAAAAAATAAATGCAACTTCACAGCTTTGCTAACTCTTGGCTGAAATAATATTATAGAACCAAAAAGTAAAAGTAAAGTAGTCCTCAGGCATGCATCTGCTAGGTTTTATGACCTTAATCCGGTCGTAAAAATCCATGATCGAAGTGACACGAGATAAGCGCAACCAGGGCCGAAGTCTGTAGAAAGCGCGGTAAAATATACTGTCAAAAAACTAAGAGACATTAATTATGGACGAAAACCCGTATGTCGGAAAATTAATAGTCACAAAAAAAATATTTTTGCTAAAAAAGAGGGTGTCCGAAAACATAGAGTGTCCAAAATATAGAGTAATTACGGTACTAAACATTTACCATGCTCTAAAATATCCATTATATGCATCTTTTGACGATTTAAAAACCTGAAAATTATAAAGCGTTGCAACGCAACACGATTGAATAATTTGGCGAGTTATGTTAGTGTCGTTATATTTTGTGACACTACGAGCATTGCTTATATAAAGTATAAAATATATTTATAATAGTATGAGCACGGCTGGTCGAGTGGTTTAAGCGTTAGACTTACTTCAGGGGCCAGTGATTCAAGCCCAGATAAGGGTTACTGTTTTTCTTTTTTAATTTTATTCTTGTCTTTTACTTGAGCTTTTTAGATGTAATGTTTACATTTATCAATATAAAGCATTTACTGACAAACGTCAATACATATCAAAATATGTGGAAAGAATATATTCTTAAAATTATGTTTTACCTGATATGCTTAGTTCTGCAAACTCCAATAAAAATAAACTTAAATATGTGTAACCGTTGATATTCCATATGCAAGCTATGGCAATATGACTAATAAACGCACGCCCTCACACGAACGAACAAACGTACACTACGCTGACGAACACTAAGACGCACTCTCAGGCGCACACAAGCACGCACGCACACGCTTTCACAAAGAGTTGTCCTGAATTCTATTGTCGATAATTTCCAAAATCATTATATTGTGTCACTCAGAACAAGTATGTACTTGATAGGATTAAAATGCAATATAAAAGATGCCCTTATTTAATCTCAAATTACATTAATTGTTGTTTATAGCAAGTATGCCTACTTAACGGTAGTTATTGGCAAACTGTTATTGGTAAATATCTTGCAAATCAGCAAACTTCACTATTATCCAATACTTCTTCTCTATTATCACGTCTTTAACAAGATTATTTTATGATATTGTTGTTTATTATTGCTTGAATTTGAAAATAAATGTTTTGTGTAAATTGCCTGAGAAATTCGACGCAAGGTTTGTCATTTAAAGTTCTTTCCAGTTGTTGATTAAATTTTTTCTAAACATTCCCGCAAGCAAATTGAGAAAAACGATCTGCAAACAGTTTTTTAATTAAGCTTAAGAAATAAAGAACATTATTTCACTGTTTAAAAGATCTGTTAGATACCGTCAGTGAACCGTCTTTGTAATTACAATACAAAAGATAATGACAATAAAGGCAACAACTTACCTTTTATGAGCTGATTATTATCAAACAAAGTTTCCTTTTCATTTCTGTATGAGGTCATAAAAAGTTGCATTAACCGGGACTCGTAATTCCCTCTCTTCCTTTACGTATTCCCTTTACTTTTTAAATTCCCGCAGTTTACTTCTCATATAGCCATTCATCGAAAGCATCCGAACTATTACTCTTTCTCGAACATCAAGGAGATCGGCGCTGTGAACGTTTCAACAAGAATACATCGAGCTAAATAAAACAAGCCTCAAGTTAGCACACGTTTATTATGATTGTCAGTTAGGAGCTTAGTATGCCAATTGTCGGTAACGACGAAGGTAGCACATGATTGTTGGTATTACGTGCGAAACGGTTTATTTGAAGCCCATTCATCGATCGGCCCAGTCACCCGTGAGGCGCGAGCGCGGTGAGTCCACCGAATAAGTATTCGGTGACGGAATGTCAAACCGAGCAATGATGTCACATTTTGATGTCAGAAATGTCGTGACACAAATTCCTCATCGATAAGCGTATTGGAAGTGTATTTGAACAATCCCGTTAATGCCCTTAAGGTTTTCAACGGCTGACTTACTATCACGCAATATCTCTTCACACATTCACTCTAGAAGGATTGACCGCAACGGTCCATAACCAAAAGCATTTTTACCTCACATAAATGTGTATTTTTTCGTTTAAATATGAACGGTTAGGGTTCGCAAAATACAGTAAAACCAATAAAAAACATTGTCCGGTCACTATGTTATAACATGAACCGCGCGTGCTAAATATCACCGCGTGTGTCAATTATTGAGGTATTACATCACCGTACAGGTTAGTTTCATTTCGCGGAAGCTCTTTATTGAATTTCGAAGTTGACATGTTTAACACGAAAAACAACAACAACAATTTGATAATATTTCAAAATATAAACGTGCTAACAATTTATACCAAATATATTTCGAAATTGAATATGTTCTGGATAAGAAATTAGTTATGCGAGATATATTGAATGTGTCGATGTGTGACAGTGCAGGGGTAGCGCGACCATATCCATAATTATTCAGAAAAAAACACCATACGATGTTGTGTTCGAAATTGATGTGGAAACAGCATGCAGTATGTTGAACTTTGTTTATTGTGAACCATTTAGTAAAGTTTCAATGTTGACGTTTATGTGTTCCTTTGCTGGTTAAATCACATTGTTAACTCTGTATTTGTATTCAGCCCAGTTGTTGGCAGACGCTTTTTTATAGCAAAAGCTTCAGTTATGTCCCGTTTACGCGCAAATGTACGTATTAGAGAGTTGTGCCGAGTTTTTTCATTAGGACCCTCCGTAGAGATTTCTAACGGAATATATAATTTCATCAGTTCTAAAGGTGTGTTCGTGAATAAAACATTAGCATCTACACTTATCATTTATATAAAAACATCACTTTTCGACGTCTATAAAATAATATTATCGTTGGCAATTAGCTCGTTTGTACAACGGAACATGCGTGTTTATCGCTTTACTGATAACTGCTGAAAGTTTGATATGCGCAGCCGTGGCATAATGATCGCTGACTGAACTATTAATTGAAATTATCTAATCGTCCAGTACAATTCAACTATCGGAGTCAATCATATGGGTATTTACAGTGGCTCTTGTTACTTCTGTTATAACGTAACTTCCATTAAATATGGTCAATGAATGATCTAGCAAACTACTGAATAATGTATCAAACAACCCATGGCGAAGGAAAGGTAATTCATATTAAGTCAAGATGAGCCATACGATAAAACGATCTGGCTTGTTTATATTATAAGGATAAAATTAAGTCTTGCTTTAAATATGTGCTATGTTTTTTACATTAATCGGCATTGACAAATATCACTCATCATGAAGGTGAACACGCGACACTTGGAAAAGCATTTAAAACAATGGCAATATTTTATATTCGCACTGTGTCAAAACACCTACATATTATACATATCATTTATGAAACATTTAAAAACTGTATTTTATGGTTGCAAGTGCCATTTTTACGACTGCTTTCTCATTTGTCGGTATTGTAGTATACTTTTGTCACTACTTTAATGTTCAACCCTTTTCAAATTTCCGATATTAAATCTTGTATCAGTTGCCTCCCTTGAATGAATCGAGAACAAGGCTGACGATGTGAAAGATGGAATTGCCCACGGCGACGTTACACAATGTACCGACTCGTCGATTAAATATTCAATAAAATCTCAACAAGTGTTTTATTTGTCGTTTGAAATGTGACAATTGAAGTAACGATTGTGTGCAAGTGAATATTGTACCGCGGTATGTGTAATTCAAATGGAATTTCGGGACTTTGGTTAAATAATAATATGCGTGTACAAATAAGAGAGCCGGCTTAAAAATGAGATCAACGGTTTTAATATTTGATTTTATTATATCGTTTCCATTACACCAAATTTGATATAGACGATTCGAATTTAAACAACACCATGATATTCAAGATATAAGACTTATTTATTACGAAATGATTATTTCATGTGGGCATCAATCATATAAATATACGGCAATTAACATCTGACTATTAATGGTGGACTATAACATTTATAATTTACGTATCTTTATGGTCTGATGAATGTTTAAAGCTGCTTTGACAATTGTTTTATCTGTTTGATTTAATCGTGCTAAATCACTTTAAACTTTTGAAAAAAAAAACGACACTGGTAACCTATGATTTTTCTTTCTGTTTGCTAACAAATCTTTTCACGGTTTAAAAACCTTATATTGATCAAGCGTTACAAACGCGAAAACGATTGATTATTTAAAGCGTTCTGCTCTTATCGTTATATTTTGTGACACTACGTGGTTAACTTATATACCGTATAAAATACACAACTTAATGCACTAGAACGGATGGACGAGTTGTTTAAGTGTAAGACTTTTACTCCAAGGTTCAGTGATTCGAGCCCAGTTGAGGAGTACTGCTTTTCTTTTTAAAAATTCTTTTTCTTGTTTCCTTACTGGAGCTATTTATTTCCAATGTATATATTTATAGATTTAAAGCATGTAATGACGCACTTCAACACATGCCTAATTCTGTGCAAAGGTCCTTTTAAGTTACGAGCGGATTGAGTCATATGCACGATATTATTTTATACAATGCAACTATACGTTTTGCATATTATTGTCAAAACTGGAAAAATAGTATTGATTAGTGATTACAAGCAAAATTCATCGAAGCGGCTATTATCACAAGTCAGCCTTGACAATGCCTGACAAAGCGCAATTTTTTATTTTGTTTAAATATATTATTCCCACCGATTCCATTGTTAATTGATATCAAATCATTTTGCGCAACTGGGTCATCCACATTACAATGATATTTATTAAGAAAGGTTGGGAGATTTTCTTTATAGCAACGACAACGACGTTAAACTTAAATGTAGTGTTTGTCGCGTTTAATTGAAGCGTGTTGTTATTTTCAACGGGTCAATTGCTTAAATCCGGGGAGCTTTGTGTGCAGATTACGTATGTTCCCAAACATATCATTTCAGATAGCACAATTCGGGATGATATTAAGTATCTATTTACTTACTACTTTCAGCGCCTTGACTTATTTATGATCGTTTTCAGAATTTAATATCGTGCTATTCACATTAGTAAAGATGGCTAAATCTATTGCTAATAGATATTATAGTGTACATAAAGCACATTATCCCACGCGTTGAGTCTCCTTCTTTTACTTACTACGATTTAAAAACTAGTCTATATCTTTAATTATGACTCTAATATCTACGACTAACTACGATTTGATAACCAGTCTATATCTTTAATTATGACTCTAATATCTACGACTAACTACGATTTGATAACCAGTCTATATCTTTAATTATGACTCTTATATCTACGACTAACTACGATTTGATAACCAGTCTTTATATTTAATTATGATTCTAATATCTACGATTTCTTTAAATTGTATACAATTCGTACTTTATATCCGAAAATAGTTTTGGATTAGTCGTGATTTATTTGCCCAATGAAATTACGATTTTATTACAACATTTCAAAAGCCTAAGTAAATGTGTATATTTGTTCGTAATGAATATAACGGAGTAAATGATATAATTTTAAACTACCGCTTGGCAAATTGTATGGTCGCCTAGACACGCCCGACATTAATGTCTTAGGATGAAATAAAACACCGCTATTATGTACGAATATTTTCTTATATATAAAACATAGAGTCGCATTTTATTTAATAAAAACGCCGCGTTAAGCGGAAAAATACGACACACACGCACAGGCCTGTATTGAAGATCGTTTCATAGCTGTCTTGATAATAAGTCATCAAACTATATAAAGGGCGAACGGTTATCAAAATATGAACAGATAAGAAATCCAATAAGAAATGTTAAACAACAAAAACGTTCCGGGGAAAACGTATCTGCACCACACGTCGATGTCGCTAACTGCATTCCCGGCTTGCGCGTTTCCTTTCCCTCTTAGAGCTGACCTATACTTGAGGTCTCCGGTCAGACAATACAGTAACATCGCTCCGAACCTGGTCCTGCGTCGCCGCCTATTCTTTCGACAAGAATCCACAGTGCGCAGTTTGAAGGACGTTTTCGCACACTGTGTGCTAATCGTTGGTTTTTCCGTAGAACCGTTGTCATGGCTCTGGAAAGTTCGTATTAAATCCTTTAACACTAAGATACGTATTTGACGCATTTGTAGTCCTATATAAAATTAACTTTAATTAAAGACCTTTCTTACTAGATTCAAGTTTGAAAGGCTTCATCTCCAAACCTTAGATACTGATGAGCAGCAAACAGCATAAACCTGAACAGACTGCGAGTTACTCGCAGGCTGTTATGGTTTTATGCTGTTTGCACATATCCATTTTCACTTTGCTTTCACGTGGAAAAGGATTGAAGTAACGTATTGTTTGATACCTGCAGGGGGTACACTGTGGGTAGGAACTGTTTGTGTACTATTTGTGTTATCATTAGTATGGCTTAAGCAGTGTGCAATAGCTAGTATAACTACTATTACTAAAATATGTGCATATCTTAAGTTTACTTTGTGTTTACAAAGACTATATCTGTCTTAAATACCGATCTATTACATTTTGTTCTAGAACTGACGCGATAGACAGGCGATTGTGCACTGGAATATCCACCTTAAGGTCTTACGAGAAGCGCTTGCTGCAACTTTGTGATAACAATTGGAGATGCGACCATTGATCTTTGATTGCCGTCAGCCGTGGCTAATTGTTCCTTACGAAATGCGTGTCGTCATTATAGCGATAACGAGAGATCAATCTTACGGCAACCTACAGTCTGTCTGCACAAGACCAATGAACCCCCTGAGCAATTTTTTTGATACACATACATACATGTACCTCAGTTTGATGCAGGACGCCCTGTGCTTCCGTGTCCGGGGGTTTTCCCGCTTGCGGCCCGGCCTCCGCCTCCTCATCGCTGTCCGCGCCGCCCTCTAGCGGCAGCACCTTGGTGAAGTAGTTGACGGCAGCGTACTCGATCATTGCAGCCATCTCGTAGACGATGCAGACATTCAAGTACGTATCGAGCGCGGTCGCGTAAGAGACACGCGGCAGGCCCTCCCGCACCGTCATTCCTATACCGGCCGTCGCAAGAATCGTGGTGACGCCTTAATATGATTACAAAGAACCATTTACTTTTCTTAATAGACTAAAGTTTTCAAGTACATGTTCACCCATAAGATACTGATGAGCAGCAAACATCATAAAACCAGATGAGACTGCGAGTTATTCTGGCGTCGGTATACTTGCGTCACCAGAATCGTGTTGACGCCTGTAGACGCATACAGTCAAGTACGCTGCCTGGTACATGTATGTAGATAAGTAAACTGTTCGGTGAAAGACATTTTATTCAGGCATTGTATTTTATTCGAGGGTTGTTATAATTTATCTGTATAATGTATTATTATATAGTTGTGTTTTCATCAACGAAATTGGTTAGTATTATTACATATAGCCCATGCAAAATCTAAATGCTTGTGTTTAGTATCATGGCATCATTTAAACAGGTTTATGTTGTCATTTTCATATATGAACGATTAAAATCATGATATTTTATACTTAGTATAATTAATGTATATTGCAGTAACCCATTTGTACAATTTGTACTGCTATATAAATTATATCTCAGTTAGGATAAAGAGCAATTGTTAGTTAATAATGTATCTTACAATAACATAATTGCATTAGCATGTTTATGGAAAATTAAGGCAAACTATAAGATGCTGTCTATAAACACCAATTTAGATGCACATATTAAGCATATTAATGTAAAATGCCAAGAGTTGTTTTCTAACAGCTTTCACATCCGCTTGAAGACAATATTTGAACAAGCCGATTAACTTCCTCAAAGATCTTTCTAAATAAAACTCATAAATCACAAAGAGAGAGACTGCCTAATATGACGGGAGTATTTGTTTCCAATTTCTCACAGAAAATGAATATTGAACATGCATTCGTCTTAAGATTCCATGCTGGAACATTATTTCCCATCTTTGAGAGCGAAGTCAATCAAACCGAGGCGAATTGGGGTGACGTTATAACCACAGAGTCGTTCAACCAAAAGTAATAACAGATGATACTCTGATACTCTCTGAGCATAATTGTATGCTTTCCAATGAATATACAAATACATAGCATTAAGAGGATTGTTTCGTATTTGGCCGTTACAATATTGTTATACTAATTATGTTGAAACATAACATGTAATACAAAATGCATGTTAACGTTTTTTTCCCCAGAGTTCTGCAGTTGTTGAAAAACGTCATTAAGCGCATTACCTTAAACGATGAAATTAATGAAAGGGTGTACATATAACAACAAGTAAATACTTTGATCTACATAGGCTTTTAAATGTTGCCCGAAGCGGGCTGTCTGGATTAAAAAAGCTTACGCCACCGACTCTTATCCATTCCTATTGTCATTTTACACAATGGGCATGTATGTTTGACAAAAGTTTTAAGGAAATCAACTGAAACATTCCCAATTCTTCCATCGTTACACGATTGTCACGCTTGATAGTTTTATCAATTTCGAATGGTGATTACCATACACGATCGTGTATTTTAGAATACAGTGTATGGCTATACCTGAAGTGTCAATGTGCTCACTGTATACACAGTTAATAAATTTTTTATATATATAAAAAGGAAAGTTGTTTGTCATCTGTAACTATACAGTTTTATCAATTTTAAATGGTGATTACCCATGCACGATCATGTATTTTATAATGTAGATATGGCTATGCCTGAAGTGTCATTGTGCTCGCTGTGTAAACATTTTATTGATTTAAATTTCTGATACAAAAATGAAAATTGTTGGTCAATCTGTAACGTTATCGTTTAATCAATATCAAATGGTGATAACCCATGCTCGATCATGTATTTTATTATGTAGAGTATGGCTATGCCTGAAGTGTCATTGTTCTCGCTGTGTACAAGTTAATTGATTTAAATATCTGATAAAAATGAAAATTGTTTGTCAATCTGCCAAGTTCCTATTACCTAGAAGAACACGAGCTGGCGCGGCATCCCTGTTTATCCAAAACGAGACCCAGGAGAGGCACGTGATCATGGAACAAGGGAGGTAAATCTGCAGGATGAAGAATCCAATACGGCGCTCAAAGTAGATGTACACTTTCAAAATTGAGAATTCACCTGTAAGTAAGGTGAAGATAGTTTATCGAATATTCTCGTCTTCAGGGTCTGTGAATGTCACGAGAAACTAATTACATATTATATGTAAAATGTTCGGCGATACAACGTTTAATAGTATACTCAATACAAAACAAGTATAATGATACATTTAGAATTGAAGTTATGTTGAACTTAAGTTATGTGAATAAAATTATATGGCGTATATACTATTTGACAAAGCACCATTGATACTCATCAGTGATTAAAACGTGTGATAGGCCAATCTTCTAAAGTAACCGTATGATATCCATTCATGCAATATGAAATACCGAATGGTGTAGTCTCCGTGTTATTACTCGTGGTGACGTCAATGGTGTCAAACTGGGCCAGACGTACGTCTTTCATCAACTCGACGGAGACGTTGTTGCCGTATTTCCACATGTACAAAACGTCGTCCGTCGTGTAGCCATCTGCAAGTAAACCAATACCATGTATCAACAGTATGGACGCCGTACATTTTGTATTGGTATACACTATGCCCAGGGGTTTTTCAGCACTGTCTGCGCCGCCGGAAAACGGAGGCACTCCCAAACCAAACGGACCCGATCCCAAACCAAAACTATAAAAAAATTCCCTATTTCCTAAAAAAAATTTATTTTTTTTAAAGAATGAAGTGTCTTATAAATTGTGTGACTAACCAGTGTTTGTTTGGTCAAAAATATCTGCTATAAGGTTTCGACTGTTCAGTTCTTTTCTCAGAGTATAACTGTAACTGAAAAACAAAACTGCAGTACTTAAAAAAAACGTTGAACATGCCCAATATTGCATCTGTTTATATAAAGAAGACAAAATAACAAAAAAATACAAAATTATTTGTTAAACTACTGAATTATTTAAGCATGATATATTCACAATTTTTTCCCAAATGACCCGTTTCATCGAAGCAAAAAGTCCCAAAATGGCTAATTTTGTGGATTAAAAATTCCCAATTTGGTCAGACTACTTTTCCCAAAATAGGCAGAAAAACCCCGGATGCCAAAAACATTAACATGAGTGCTTTGGCTGGTTTCTTAGACTGCACTTGACTTTCCAACAACACACGAAGTGAAACAACTTTAATTCATTCCTGTCGCCAGTATGACGTCCTTTATCACAGAAATGTGACCGATTTGCATATACTTGAACACAGGACAAAAAATCAATAAACACTGGGGTCACCGCCTTTGACAAGTAAATGTCAAGAATGTCATTTGAGATTTAACCCGATTTCAAGACACCAACATGTACATTTTTAGCCGAGATTTATTCACAAATTATTTTAGCGTTTAGAACTAACCACATAATATCAAGGTTTAAATTATTTTGTAATACAAGACAATTTGTTTGAACTCAATTGCAATTTTACTACTAAACATAGCAACGGTTAATATGTAAACATATGTACCTTTAACGCAATCGAAATTTTAAATAAAACTTTAGATTCTTACTTATTGCGTTTTAAAAAATACACACGAGGGCTTTTTCAAGTATTTTGAGTAAATAGTTGATGATGAGAAGTGTTTATTTTACAGTAGCTTTGACAGTCAAATGTGAAAGATGTAAACACTAGTGTACACATCATATTGTAATTTATGTTACAAGTCCACTGTTTATAGAAACATTATATACGAATGGTAAATATAACATTAGGTTATAGGAAATGTTATTACACCCGACCAGTTGTAATTTAAAAAGAATTTAGTCCATAGCTGTTCAAAAGGTATACTCGCATTGGCCAAGCGGCCATACACATTATTTCCGCCTTTTGCACAGCACTAGGTTGTGTCTGTGTCTGGGGGTGCAGAATCATCGGGGCTTTCAGGGGGTAATACACGGGCTACACAAAATGTAGACACACCGTTAAGAACTTTATTTTTGCAAATATCTCAAGTTATTGAAAAAGTACATTTGCAAAAATCTTTAGTGCATAAAAGACAGTTTTTGTTGCAGTTTGTGCCGATATCTTAAGGTATAAGAATAAATCCTTGAATACGCCTGAAATCGGTGACAAAATGTCACCTTGCGTGACGCATAGTCGTGCAGTGTACTTGGCACTTTTGAACAAGAACACAGTCTTATTAAAGGGATCTTTTAACGCTTTGGTAAATTGACAAAATTGAAAAAAGTTGTTTCAGATTTGCACATTTTCGTTTTAGTTATGATATTTGTGAGGAAACAGTAATACTGAACATTTTCCATGCTCTAATATAGCCATTATATGCATCTTTTGACGATTTTGAAACCTAAAAATTATAAAGCGTTGCAACGCGAAACGATTGAATTATTTGGAGAGTTCTGTTTTTGCCGTTAAATTTTGTGAAACTACGAAGATTGCTTATATAAGGTATAAAATACGTCAAGAATGTGTACACGGCGGAATAGCTCAGTAGGTTAAAGCGTTTTTACTTCAGGACTCTGGCAGGACTCCAGGGGTCACTGGTTCGAAACCTGCTCCGGGCAATGTTCTTTTCCTTTTTTAAATTTTATTCTTGATTTTTTACTGGAGCTTTTACGATCCAATGTTTACATTTATCAATATAAAGCATTTAATGAATAAGTTAAAAAAATGCCAAAATCTGTGAAAAGGCCCCTTTAAATAAAGATATTATGATGTATTTTACAATGCCATAATTAGCATAAAACACTGTATTTAATGCACTATAAAGTTGAAAATCCTGAAAAAGGACTTTTATAAAGTTATTTGGAAAAAAAAACAGCATTTACCGGTGCGACACATCAAATAACGTTTAATTGGGATAACTCAACAAAGTCACGTGATCCTGCACCCTGCATAGGTGTCGCATACACTTAACCTACATCCTAAATTTAATAAAGCCACCAATGCGTCTGCAATATATATTTGTACACACACACTTGTTTCTTGTTGCGGGACGTCTTTAAACTTTGGTATAAAGTATACGATGGACACAAGTGTGTGCATGAGTGCATATTCCGAAATCTCAAGGATTCCAATTCTTGTCTGTGGGATGAAAACTAGAGAAAGAATTATACAACAAAATACATGAGTTTCATAGAGGATGAAGACTTCATTTAGACGATTTTCTTTTCGGAATTAAATAAGAGTTTAATGCAACAGTCTTGCAATAGTGCTGTAGTGGAATTATTGTGTCCACCTAGGAACCGATAAGTCAACAGTTTGATTCCCGCTTCGGTAATGAACTTGAAAGTTTCTCTCAAAGCCCAAGGCTCACGATACAATTAATGGAGTTAATCATACACTTTAAAACATCCACAGTTTGCGTCTACGTACAGCTGCCGAGCACGAGAGGGCACACAGGCTTGTCCATGGGATAGAGGCCCAGCCGCATCGGACAGGCTGCCTTCACCGTCAGTCTGCGGGCAGAGGCATGCTCGCATGTGATCAGAAATTATTTCATAGGTTGTACTGTGTGGATCAAAGTACATGATATTTTTTTAGATTTTAAGATTTTATATAAAATCGTAACATGTTGATCTATACATGTTATTTTATATGTAAGATATGAGATAAAATGCAATGCTATTACACGATCATACTTAAAAAAAATACATCCTGATAGATTTAAACAAAAATGTAACCGCAGCAAACATTTTAATACGTCTTCGTTTGATTTCGCGAAAGTTCGGACACTGTTACTCAGACATAATTAAATTTTAAATATGTTGCGCCGAGGAATGTTGTCTTTCCATACAAAATCCCGTTTTCCTCAGACTTTGTGGTTAATTTAATACTGAAAACTAAGGTAGGTATGAATTATGCCATAGTGAGCAATTTAGGGAAATACCTATTTGAACTCATGCATAACCCGTTTAAATTGTAATTTTAACATTTTATTCTTCTTAGATATTGAAAATATTTCTTTACAGCAAGCCTTATTACCCACAAACGTGATTATTAGGTAATAAGGCTCTTCCGTCTTCTATGGTTACGTACCTTCTAGACAAATATACCCTTCCATCGTTACGTATTCGGACAAAGAGGTTCGGTCTGGGGATATTGTGCTGATGTGACTTCTGTCCGTTCAGGAAGTAAGTGTTGGGCTTCCAGATGAGCGACAAGAAGAGGTTGTTCAACGTTACCTCCGTTATGTTATGAATCTTGAATTTCAGTCTCTCGTCTGTCCAACGCTGCCGGAAGTAGCATTGGAAGGAATAGTCCTTCATATGAAAGCAAACTATTTGTATGAATACGTGTTAAATTTTAACTGATAATATTAATACAAATGAGAAAAGTATGTCGTGACGCAAATGGATGATGCGTGAGCTAATATTAACACTTCAACCGTGTGTAAATGAAGTTATTTTGCCCAAAAAACTTCTCATTTTTCATAATAAACAGAAGGAAGCCCCTGATAAAACCTATTGTGATTATCGATGAATGGAAATTACTGATTTAACGAATACGGATATGAACAGTATTACAATGTATTAAAATGTTAATGCCCACTAAACGAGACACGTTATTTGGTCTTTATATAAACAATTGATCAAAGTTTGCAATATGATGTGCACAATGTAGAAACACTTTTGTTCTTATGATATTTTAGTATGGATAATACATTCTTTGTCGGTTTTATTGTTTATTTTCCTTCGATGAACTCATCATCCACCCTTGCGCAATTTGGCTACTTCATTAACTTGTCCGATGTATCTGCCAATATAATAAGTCGCATAGTCGATCAAATGGTCAAATAGCGTCTATGTTAAATTGGATCTTTATTGCCTACATTGAGTGAGGCTAGTTGTGCGCGCAGACATCCCCGTGCTGTTTTGTTGATTAAAACAAAACCCTGAGCACCAAAGCCCCATTAACGGGATTTGAAGGGAACTGATGGTAATCACAGAGAAGATTTGCCGAGGTCATTTAATCAATCAAGCTGTCCAAAGAGATAAACAGTAATCTGCAATGCCTGTTTGTTCTTGATATAAAGAAGTAATAAGGGCTTGGTGCGAACAAATATAAAGCCTCACAGTAAAACAAAATACATGAATTACGCAGTATTGTGACAAACCCCTGCTACTTTAAGTAGAAAAATACGAAGGAAATATTTACTGCCTGTGTTTGTTAATGGCATTATGATTCTGTCGCTTGAAAATTCCTTGCCATTCAATTTGAGACATTTAATATGGAAGAAAGTATTCCTAGTTTTGTTCCCAGATGTTTCACATTTGTGAACAAGCTTTCAATAATAATAACAAATCAGTTCTGCGTTCACGGTTGCTAGAAAATATATGATTGACCGTTTGATTTGAATTCTGAATACATGTGTATATGAAAGTAAAATCGTTCGTCTACATGCGAGCCTCGAGATGTAAACAAAGTTAGTTAACTGTGGACGTACATTGTCGATAATTCACTTTTGCATGTTCGTTAAACTATATTAGTATTTAAGCATCGTTTGTTAGAGCAAACACGTTACACACTTTTTAAACGGTTGTAGTAATATTTGAAAGCTATAATCATATGTATTCGCTTCATTAACTTATTTAACATTTTAAACATTTATTTAAAAACATATATTAAAGGCACAGAAGAATTGTATATAAGGTGTATCTTACCATGTTACTTTCTGAAATTTGACCAATGCTCCGAATCATCATGTCAGTTTCTATCACAAGTGGTTTTCCTGTTGGCAAAAAAAATTGGTATATTACGAAAATGGAATCATGTAACAAAAACATACACTGGTGCACAGTTGCTGTGTATAAAATATTGCAAAATGAAATCATCTACCAGTGATGTTTTTAATTATACTAAAAGTCAAAACGAAAACAAGTATATGTAAATGGTACATGCAGGCGATATAAACATCATTCTTCAAACACAACGCCTGTCCTTATTGATTTCAAATCAGACATTGAGACAAGACTGTATTAAACAATGAATATATACTTAATTTCAGTACGTTGGGTTTAAACTGATATTACAAGCAGATGGTGCAATTATGTAAAATTGGTAAAATTTGGTTCCCGTTATCCGACAAGCTGGTTGATTCGCAGCTCCGACGGTAAGTGATAATAATAGCTTTGAATTATTTTTTTACTGGTCAATGTCGTGAATATCCTCTTTGAGCATTTTAAATAGGTTATACAAATTTAATGAAGACTAATCAACTCATAATTGACTAATTTTTGTTTTATGTTTCTTTCTTTCCCCTTTACAGCATCAGCAGAAATATTTGTTGACCCTTAAGAGTCCCTTTCATATTTGACTTAGTTCAGTCATAATGACGTTCTATCGTGTAAACAATATTCAACACAATTGAAGATATTTCCATTATTTTCCTCTCCGAATAGCCTGGGGAACACCGCTGTAGATACAGACAGACTGTAAGTGAAATTGAGGAGAAAGAAATGGGGATATTGTCCAATTAGGGGATGATCTATCAACATTCTAGAGCCATCAGACAGTATTGAATAATGCCATCTCAGAAACCGAAAATTGAAAGTCTGAGATCTCTATACAAGCGCAAGGATGACATCGCGGTATGGAACAAGGCGCAATTAACTATGTCTCATTTCTGAATCAAAATATAAACAGATTTGGTTTTATTTTCATAGATCGTACCTAGTTTCGACGGTTCATTGATCTAATAGTATGTTGTTTCCCGTTTTAACTTGCACAACGCACATAGATTGCAAGAAGTATATTCTTTCAATAACATTTAACAATTGGACTAATTTTGCAAGCAATGTTCTAAACCACAAAATACTTTTATCGGGTAATCCTATTTCAGCTTTCAGTTTCGGTTGCGATCCTATGAACAAATATGATTCCAACTTTTCTGCAAATACTTGATACCTTTACTGCTGTTAAATCCCATGGTATTTTAGTTAATCGTCAAATGTAGCTTAGTGACAATTACAGTGTGTCTGTTAACACATATTTAGAAACTTGTTGTCCCAGATGATGTCCTTCAGAATATAACCGTACATGATTACGTCACATACATAATGAACTTCATATCAAAATCATTATTAATGGAAGCACGTTTTATCATTTTTAATGACGTCATTCTTTCAATATTTCCTATGTTTTTGAAACATGCATTACGTTTTATTATTTTGCATAAACACCAGTCAGGAATTTTCTTACATTTCGGCTGAACCATGTTTTAAGGCGTATACAAATTAATCACATTGTGCTGTATGCTTAATTATCCTCTCGTTATTCAAGTCTGTAGCATATTGAGACAGAGTAAGCATCCACGCATCCCGTTTCCTCTGTAATTGTTTTCCAAATAACATACAATTAAATCGGGCATCAAGAAAATAAAATCAACGCCTTGCCATCTTGCCATTCTTCATGTATTATACCCCCTTATAAACGAATCACAGTGTAATTTTGTTCTGAAATTAAATGTCTAACGATTTTATATATTTGTTCTCGACAACAGAAAACTTACAACAGAAAACTTAATTATTTTCAAACATAGCGGATAAGGTTAAAATGTATACCGCAAATGGAAATGCTCGTGGCTAAACCCACAACGTGAAAGTACATGGGACTTAAAAAGAACAACATCGTAATCAACACTCGTTGCGTCGTGTAAGCAACTTACCGCCCAGTCCCGGTCGGAATTCCTTCCGATAGTTGGTTAGCAGCTTGTCCAGTACTTCCGTTGTGTTGTCTGCATACGTAGACCATTCACAGAGAACACTTCTAATTGTGAATGGAAATATATGTATTGCGATAATACAATTCGTGAGGGTAAGTTCATAATAATACAATGCTGCCTTTTTGTTACTACATATGCTATAGTAACATGCATCTAGTGCTACTCATATTACACTACTTATTAAACTTATCTCCACTTATTGCTGTATTTTATGTATTTAAATTTTTAGTTATGTGTTGATGTATATCAGATTTGAAGACTAAATCAGTATGAATGTATACATGATACAAGTATATTATTGACCAACTCAATGCCTACGTGTCAGGATTCGGGTTTTCTTTTCACCTTATTTGGGATAATTTAGATTTAATTCAAATCAATTTTGGGCAAATGTGTTTTGGTATGTACCACACGAGGTGTATTCCACATGATTTATGATAATAGTTTAAAATTGTATTGTGAACAAAAATCAACGCGGTGTTTAAGTTCAAAGACATGATGGTCCAGAAAAACTAAAGAACATAACACATTACAATGCCAATTCAGTTTCTTGAACATATATACATGTTCTTAATGACATAATTAAACGAAAACAATTATATACACACGATAACGTATAAAATATGTACATATATACCCAGTGTATTAAGGAGTATTGTACAAGCCGATATTTGATAATAAAGTAAGTCTATAATGATATCAAACAGTAGATATATAAACAAAATGTTAATGTAGTGTAGAAACAAGGTTTATTCCCTGAGGTAAGGACTTAAATGCTTTAAACTGACCAGTAGCAAATAAAATTGCATATTTGTTTAATAGTAAAAAAAAATAAGTAGTTGTTGGACGATTTTGATAATATTTGTTCGCCTTTGAAAACATGTTATGTATATTTTAATGGATTCAATATAATTTTAAAGCGTTTATATTTAAGAATATTTATAAATGTAACAGTTCTATTCTAATATATACATATTTTTACCTAAATATCTAACTTTAAAAATAATGTCATAATCTTTGAAAAAGATTTCCGACTCTTACGACACGCACTTCAGTTGTGTGTTTGTGGAATTCGATTAACGCGTCACGTTTGGGCAATCATACATTGTCTGTCTGCATACGTACATATGATGAAGATTTAGACGCGCGCTTGATTTGTGATTAATTATGGGGTAAAAAGGAGTTTCGGCTGGGTCACAATCGGTTAAATCCACTAATGCTTTTCATCGACCGTTTCAAGGTGGTGATCCCAGTTTCAATCTTTTTATTAAAGAACAAAAATGAATTGTCTAATAAAGTTCATGGAAGGTTATTCTGTGACGGTTAAGTTTACCAAATGATCCAAATCGTTTCATCAAATAAAAACGATAAATTGTACCACTTTGCTGATACAAATATTTCACGGTAATACCCCGAAAGTAATCACATATCTTACTCAATACAACTCATTCGAATGTAACTTTCTTTGTGCATAATCATACGAATAAACCAGGAACAGGTTACTGCAAATTTCAAAACAGGAGTTATTCGACCAAGGACAATTTAACTTGTATGTATCAATCAATGTTGACCGATAATGAAGGATAATGCAATTCATATTAATTTCAAAAATATTTCATTATACAATTTATTCATTCAATTATATACATGTATAATTTAATTTCCCCAAAACTTAACTATTTATTGGTTATTATTTTCGTCTTATATTTCCTAATACAACACAACTGTCAGTCTATAATATTGGGTTTAAGTTGTAGCATTTGTTAAGTTTGTGTTACACATATCAAAATGGTGCATTGT
Organism: Dreissena polymorpha; assembly: GCF_020536995.1. NCBI lineage: Eukaryota > Metazoa > Mollusca > Bivalvia > Myida > Dreissenidae > Dreissena > Dreissena polymorpha. The sequence continues at coordinate 46,067,431 of NC_068358.1, read as the reverse complement.
ATCACTGCATTAAAATATACGGAAAATTAGCTGTTCATATTTCATGTGAGAAATAGTCAAAGCTTGTTGGACTGATTTTCCATCATTTAAATTGTATAAGAATTTATGTGACCCAAATGGATGTGCACAGTGAATGAGGTAATTGGTAAGGTGAAAGAAAAGTTCTATGTATGTAAGCAAAACACATATTCATCTTAGTCAACTGCTAGATAAACGTTTCAAAGGCGCAGACATATGAGTCGAACTATTGCGATATGAATAATTTGTTTTTATTATATATAGAGCAAACTTGATTAATGTAAGCCGCCACAAATGAAGCTTTATTTCTTTGGTATGACATACTATTAATATTTTTCAGTTTCAAGTGGTAGAATAACAGTAACATTTTGTGTTGTTGTCGATTACAATATTTCCGTGAACGTACGTTAACATTAAAACATACAAAATCATATAAAACACCACGGTCATTACCATAATGGCATAACTTATTTCTTTCATATTAAATAATGATAAGAAACAAGAAACAAGTATCAGTTCGTAATATAATCATTGAACTATTCCATGAACTGTTATTTAAGCTGAACATATAACTACGAACTAGTTAAGTAAAAATATAAAAGATAATAGAAACAAGTTCTCGTGTAAAAATCTATATACATGTATACAAGTTAAGGAAACATGACGGAAATATTCTTTAAAATTATATGTTCGTGAACATATTTTCTTTTTATATATATCAGAAACAAAAACTAAAACCTAAATCTTTTGGGTTAAAAATAACAAAGTAAAAACGTGTATTGAGGTCAACGTCAATTATAAGTTTACCGGTATTCTGTTCATTCTGTCTTAAACAGATGTATGTTAATTGTTGGTCAAAGTATTCTTACATAAATACGTAACTACAAAAGCTCAAATACAATGATAAAGAATGACACACACGATTTAGATAAAACCAAACAAAACGAAAGTTTACTTACTTTAATAGAGATAAGATTAAGAAAAGAAGTCCAACCATCCTGTTTTTCGGAAACGTAGTCCCTACGGTTCCAATTGCCAGTCACTTCACAGATGATTTCGTGCCTGCAAATGAAACAAGCACGATTGGGGGAGAAAACGGCGTTTACTCGAGGGACATGGTGCCTCATTGCGAGGCTTTCTGTGACTCGCATTGGAAATTTCACGCCTTTCTGTCGCAATTATATTGTTAAATCGTGTCAATAAGGCCGCAATTGTGGCAACTTATTGGTGGGGTTTGTTTTTTTACCAAACTTATAAATATGATTAATATGTGAAAATAGCCATTAGCGGGTATTGTTTTCTATTTGCTGCTGACCTACATTTTCCATCAAATTTAATCAATTACAAATATTCAGTAATGGTGCGCCTGTTGCGGATATAAGCCATTGTTAAAGTGCAACTATTGTAGCACTATAACCTTCCATTGTAAAATAAAAGGTTTCCTCCATTCTGCACCGAGACTTCTTTCTCAGAAAGTATCAAGCACATTTACTCCCTTTCTGAATTCGGTCAAACCCTTGTATGGCAACAATGCAATTAACGGTTAACTTATTGGTTTAATTTAGTCTAGAGATTGTTCGTGTTAGATGAGGCTGTCGCGGCTGGTTATCAAACTTTTTAAACTGCACCGAGACTGCTATCTCAGAAGGTTACAATAACATCTACTCCGTTTCTTAATTCGGTCAAACCCTTGTAAGATAACAATGCAATTAACGGTTAACTGATTGATTTAATAATGTTTAGGGATCTATGAGGCTTTCGCGGGTGTTTATTAAAAAAAATTACTTCCACATTCATCCTTGACTGAAAGTTTAGTACTATGAGTTTTCAATAACATTGTATGTTATTTGTGTGATTGGCCTTATCACTTCTCGACATCAAACGTATATTATTCAACAACGAAAGTGCTCGTCCGAAAAAAATTAAAGCATGTAAATAGCAGTGTTTGGGTTTTAATTTTCACCATTAAATCGAATTGGTTCTCGCAATGTTTGCAAAAAAAAACACGTTTTGTTGAGAGGCATTTATTTGTGCAACGTGTATCAAGTTTATATACGCTTTTAATGAAATTGAACTGATTCAGCTTAAACCGGGTGGTAAATAAATTACGAATTTATCCATCTGCAAATTAAGCATTCCATTTGATGTACTTGAAATTAAAGTTAATAATTGAAACAATACCAATACATTATATCTATATGTGCTAAATAAAGTATGTATGCAAGATTTTATTAATAAATTATTTACCATTAAAACGTCGATGAATAACACACTCCTTTCAAGGTTAAGAAGAAATCGCTGCAAAATATCTGCGAAAAAATGTTTTATACAATTGCAATTACCTTTAAGAAAGGATGTTGTAACCAAAGCTTAAACACATTTTTAAAAAAAGATGTATTACGGTTGATTTACAAATGGGCGTCTGAGCTTCTGCGCATAAAATCGCCATCGGGAGGGCTAATTCGTATAGGATATTTGCAAATGTTTAACTACTAAATTAACCAATACTATGCTTAATACTGTTTCGTTGAGCTTATTTGCATAGCTTTCCGAAATTGCAAAATTAACTAAAACTAGCGCCATTATCATATCTGATAAACATATTATATTTAATCAAATACACCCAATACACAATTTTTACCTTGGCTTTTGGTCATTGACATGCATACTAAAGGATAATCTAGATGTGTCGTTATCTTTCCAGGAACTATCAAGTTCATTTGTGGTAAGTTTGAACAACTGTTTTTTTGTCATTTCGTACATGTTACGGACTACGTGAGCACGTGCTTTCCTAAAGAACATAGGTTGTCGTATTATTTTCACTTGCATCTCATAATTCCAAGTGTGTCTGATGGGGCGAGAATCATGTAAGTTCTAACCGGAACATAACATCCAATATCTATTCTCCATCCTTACGACCTTTTTTGGATTCTCACGCCCCATCCCATGTTTGTAGTTAGGCGCGATGGCATTGTTACTTTGCAGAAGTGGACGTTGTGTCGGTGGCGAGTTATGTATTTCCACAGTGTTCAAACTGTTGACAGTCTTTTGCGTGACAATTGGCAGGGTTAATCAGATTAAAGTATTTGCGCTGGATCAATTAAAGAGTGAAAACAATAATCCTCCCACCGACGTATGGAAATTTATTATTTTGTTCTTTTCTTGATTGGCAATATTTTTATGAAATAAAAATACAGTGTACCTATAAGTGCGCCTGTAGGAGAAAAACTAATTCAACACATATGTCGCATTTCATGAAAATTAGCATTTTCCGAAGACAAATTTCTCGTTTTTTACTAGAAAACTATTAAATCATTGCAAAACTCAAATCGCATGTGTGTATCAGACATTCATTATCACACTAGTAGAGAAATTACGTCCTAATAGTTGCTAAATTAGTAGAAATGATACAATAATAACCTACCTTTCAGTTTCATTTTCAGTTTCGGCCTACATTTTGTTCTTCAGTTTAAATTATCCAACTCAGTTTGGATTATCCACGTACAGGGGTGTTAATTATGGCGAGGGACAATCAGCAAAACAGTGAGACACAAAACTGAATTAGACAAGACAAATAAATAGTTAGTTTAGCATTCACAGAAAGTCATGGAAGGCTGTAAAAATGACACATGTAGTAAAATACGAACTATTTAATCCACAAATCAGCGCCTTGTGCAGGTCGCGAATTCGATGTTTCTATAGAGGCGATATCGAGGCATTCTGTTGGTGGTTTTGATGGATTTGGTCGTCTCAGTATATTGTTGATTTTCATTCAAGGTATTCCAGAAACTATTTTTGTGAAGCTGTAGGTGACAACGACGTAAATGATATGCGTTCGGTAACGCAAGGTAAACACCAACAGTTGTACTCACTGTACTGTTTGAATTGTCTTCACATTTCTCAAGGAGCAATACTGGATTGTCCAGGTCATGCACCTTGTTTTGAAGAAGTTCGTTCTTATCATGTAAGGTATGCAATGGCGATCTGGAAACAACCTAAGACCTCGGAGACAATTTCATTGGTTATTTTTAAATACTAGACTTTCACATTTACAGATATCGTTAACAATAAAGGTTACTCTGTCTCGACTGAAACGAGCCTTGACTTCTTGAGTACATCAGTCTTATAAGACATGAAAGCGTCGAGCTTGTTATTACTTGTCCTGATTCCTTTGATGCTAGGATTTACGGACATGATAGATACGCTTAATTCTTTTAACAGTATATATGCGAGTCTATCTAAAGTTCAAACAGTATACTAACCACAAACATAAAACTAATGCGAAGTATTTTCTTGATATTGCGAGAAAGCAATGTTCATGTTACAAGCCCATCGGACCTTATTTTTTCATCTGTTGACATAACAACCAATAGTCACATTTTTTATTTCCAGTATCCTGCACAGCTATATTTATGGTCATAGGTTAACCCATTCTATAGCTATTGTGCCAATTTCATGACATTGACCTTTGACATGTTAATCTCAAACATTGTAGGCTACTTCATTTCCACTCAAGTAATCGCTGTATCGAAATGAAGTAACTAAATAAATGTAAAACATCGAATGATAAAATGATGATATAGTTCATTAAATCTTGTAATATTTCATCATTGATTTAAAGTATATGGCATGAAAAGTTGACTTATTTACTTCTTTTTAATGACGTTCAGCATATATATTTAACATATGTTGGGCAATTAGAAACAAATAGTTCTTTGACAGTATTCATAATGAATCTTTTAATTGATAAACCAAGATAGTAAAAGCCAAACTATCCGATGGTTTTGTTCTTAATCAATATACCAGTTGATCAATGATTCCAATGTAATTTTTGTGTCAGTTTTTTAAAAAAAGCTTTGTGAATATCCCCAAGAACCATTGCGGCTGAATATCAACATTTCACGTGGAATCAGCACAGTTAAGTTACACCGAAAGAGAAAATGCGAAGATCTAGTTAACTTAGCTGTAGTAAGCACAAAGGTTGTGGTGGCGTAGTGGTTATGCCTATATGGGAGCTTTCTTAACGTTATTGTTCAATACCTGAAACGGACTCGAGCGTTTCAATTAGACCAAACACTTTCAGACTTTAAGTTTAAAATTGCGAAAAAAAATAGGTTAAAATGAGTACACATTTTTGATTATTTATTTGATTTTTTTAATCAATCAACTCCATAAAAGATTGTTATTGTAAAAAAATGTAAAAATAACACAAAATGAACAAGTGAGATGCATATTAAAATCTCTGCGAGAACCATGGTAATATACACCAAATGTGCAGAAAGTGATTCGCTAAAATGAGAATAATAATTAAACCTGACAAAACAAATCACAAATTACAAGAAAATTTCAGATTACACAAGCTTTAAAGGGGCCTTTTCACAGATTTTGGCATTTTTTAACTTATTCATTAAATGCTTTATTTCGATAAATGTAAACATTGGATCGTAAAAGCTCCAGTAAAAAATCAAGAATAAAATTAAAAAAAGGAAAAGAATATTGCCCGGACCAGGTTTCGAACCAGTGACCCCTGGAGTCCGGCCAGAGTCCTGAAGTAAAAACGCTTTAGCCTACTGAGCTATTCCGCCGAGTACATATACGTGAAGTATTTTATACCTTATATAAGCAATCTTCGTAGTTTCACAAAATTTAACGACAAAAACAGAACTCTCCAAATTATTCAATCGTTTCGCGTTGCAACGCTTTATAATTTTTAGGTTTTAAAATCGTCAAAAGATGCATATAATGGCTATATTAGACCATGGTAAATGTTCAGTATTACTGTTTCCTTACAAATATCATAACTAAAACGAAAATTTGCGAATCTGAAACAACTTTTTTCAATTTTGTCATTACAAGCTTTAAATATGTTTAAAGCATAAATGTTATACACGCGACTTCATACTTTTTTGTACAAATAAATTGTAAATTTAAATAGAAAATGACAATATTCAAATAATATAACCTCTCAGAAAACAAAACTGTTAGTCAACGTCCATATTTTTGCGGCATATTTTAGCATGAATAGAGATAATGGGTGTCATTAATCATGGAACTTATTAAGTATCTCAAGTATGTGATTTCCCATTTCACCAGCGCATTTTAAGTATAAAAAGATGTTTAAGAAACCACTCAAACAAAACTCCAGAAATGTATTGCATTTTGGTGGCTGTTGATGTTTTAACGGTAGGCGATTCGCTCGCAAATTCACAAACTCTTTCAATGAAAGAAGAAAATAATCCAGCAGATATTAGTCCGCTTGTATTAGGAATTACATCAGAAAATCAATAATCAACCGTGTAATTCTACCGGTAGATTCTTCCTCACATTCTACAGTTATTTCCGTCCCTCCAAAAATCATACGGACCGTAACCGCCCTTTCAGTTCCACTTCCGGCTAGAGGGACCTCAACAGAGCCAATCTGTTTGCATCCAATATCAGTTGTATATTTTGGATTTCTGTCACTTGTGACATAAATTGGAAACGCCAAAGACTTCTGCTGATCATAAATTGGTGAATAAGACTTTTCATTCTGCGCTTCATCCACGATAAGCTTATCTCCTGCCTCCACGAGCTTTGAGAAAATTTCTTTACAACGAGTTGAACCGTCTTCGTATACTGTTCGTTTCGACAAAGGGTGTTCCCCTATGATAAACATGTCTGCTACTTCTATACCGTATGTGTATTTGGAGACGCGTTCGGTAATAGCCGATGGGCAATGGCCATATATGACAGCTCCTTTTAGAACTGCTAGGCCGGCATCCGTTGGAACGATGATTTTCAGCGTCGGGAACTGCTTTTTCGTGGTTTCCTGCAGAAGCAACGACTCCGAATATCCTCCAACCATCAGAATAGCTTCAACACCTGAACATTCAGGTTTTTGAAGCAAACCAGACACATGGTCGACTATCTTGGACATAGACGAACTGAAGAAAGATCGCATTACATCTGCATCAACACGAAGTTTACCCCCTGCAGCAACGCTCACCTAAAATAGTTCAATTCCATACACAACAATAGTCTTCAAGAATGAAAAACAAATACAAGTAATTAGCACAATTGTATTTATCTTTTTACAAGCAATTTGACTACTTGGTTAATAATACAAACCTGTTTTCCATAACGTGTCTTGTGTAATGTATCTTGCAGCAACATTCCTGTTACATCTTTCGCAAGATCGGAGAGTGATACTGGTATTTTGATGGTTACCTTGCCGTCCTTGGTATTATCTAAAGCTCTCTTTTTAATTTCAAAATCACGGAGAAGTTCGATGTAGTCTTCCATACTCTCATCCTTAAATCTCTGCACAGCTTTTTTATCTGGAGGTAAAACACATTGTGCAATCTACAGATTTATACAACTGTAATTTGTTGTTAATATGTTATTGAACATATTGTTTGGCACACGACGACATAGAATATTGCATTTATGCACCTGTTATCATGCCAAGAAAGTCCATGAATGCTTCGTCAACCATCGTTCCTCCCCAGTCGCCGCCACTTGCCCTGTGGATCTCTTTGAGGTTACCTCCTGCGCATACTTGGTGAATTGTTATGTCAATTGTTCCACCTGAATATAATTGTTTAAGATATACGCATACTTAGTATGAACGTAATGCTCATTTATACTGGGTGGCGGTTTCCACCAGACTGGTAGGGAGCTCATGAATTATGTTGGATACTGCCGTATCTTTGTTTTAAACATTGCATGTAAGTAATCACTAAGATAGTGTAGAGAATGTGTTTATTTGTAGACTAAACTAACACAAGTGGCACCTGTAGTAAAGATCATATACAATGTAACATTATAACAATAAAATCTATGAGTTTTGTAGTTAATTAGAACAATGATCTTTAAATTAATTATACTTAGAGTCCATATTAAAAATGCAACGACTAGGGCCTTGCTAGTTTCGATTTTAAAAAAACTTTGTAAATGACCATACTTTGATTGTATATACTTAACGTTAAAGATGTGGGCCTTGTTGTTTCATATTATACTTATTTTGATAATAAGTTTTACCTTCCTCCCACACCAACCATTTCAATACCAGCACTGGGAATGGTCAGATATCGGACCAAGGATGTGATCTGAACACACTAAATACCTAACCTCTATATGAAGTTAAAAGCCATACATTATATTTTTTCGCCTGGTCTTTTTTAGAAGAGAGTTAACATTATAGTATTCAATTAAGTGGGGGCATGAGTTTACAAATAATTAAAATACAACTCTCTTATGTCACATCAAGGTTGTCAACGTTGTGCTTTCTGATACAAACTTGGAAGTGTTCATAAAATAAACCTTTTTAAAATTGTTAATTCCAGTCGTGACCATTTCACTTAAGGGTCGTGATTATAAATAACCTCAATGCCAGTTTGAGGAAAGTTTATTTAAACATGTTCTCCCAAGGGTCGTGGCCAGTTTTGACGGCAGGAACATTATTTAATCAAATTTTCTTGAGGACCACTAAACGATTTTACATAGGCAATATCAATCTAGGCGTACAGAGAAGCGTTATTTAAAGTTCACTCTTTGAAAATCCGTTTTAAGCTATGGTAATCCGCGGATTAGAGTGATTTGTAAAACTATGAAAGAGGGTCATAAACGCGTTCTTCAAATAGCACGTGCAAACAAATTCGTTCAAGGTGAAAATCATTTCTATTTAACAAGCCGTTTATATTTTTCAAGTAGTCAATACGCCGATTCAGATGTCGTCGGTCATAACATTCTAGAAATATCATTTGAAAACGATTCGCATGAAAAAATACCTGTACGTTTTGGTAATCGACCTATTGGCATTAACAGTTAATGGCTTCTTCATCTCTTCTAAAACATCACGCATTCTAAAAGTGTAAATGGTACTCAGGAAAGAATGTGGAAACGGACTTCGCGTCACCACCTCACCCAAATGATTAGACCTTTGATCTATGGAACATCTAAAATTGTAGTTTATAGACAGAATCTTTATAGTTTGCCTTAGTTTTCTTAGAGAGATTGGCTTTTCCTTCCTGTCCATAACGCATACAAAAAGCAAAAAATTGAAAGTAACAATCACAAGATTGTTAACACACTTATAAGACTATCGCACCTCCTGCATCTAATACTAAATATCTCTTCCCCGCTTTAAGTGTTGAAAGACCGGATTCCCCATCTTTCTGTACATGAAGATGTCTGCAGTACACGGACGCTGCCTCTGGTTCAAGTGCAAGTGAAAGCTTGTCAGCAGAGATTCCAGCCTGAAAACGCCAACAGAGCTTACCATTATTAAACAATTAATATTTAGATTGCAGTTAATTAAATTACTGACAAGTGAAGATGTCAAGGTTTTCAACGTTTTATCAAAATTTACGCGTAAATGTTATTCACACTGCATTTGTAAGCTACGTCTTCAATAAAGCTTCTAAACAGAACCCGCAAAATATCATATAAAGTTATTGTGCTCATAATGTCAGAGCAATACTTTTCCTAACTCAGGTTGTTGGTAGTATATTTTTGGCTATTTAACGTAACAGTGATATTGACCTGGAGGCTAACTGCTGCTCTAAATGCTCGGTCTTCATGTGATATGCCTACACAAAATATATCTAAATAACAATAACACTTACATTTAACCAAATAGCGATTAAAAAAAAACCATCCTATATGTTTTTCTATTTCAGTTACAGTGACCATTGAGTAGCATGCAATAATATACAAAATATGATACCTCATTATATCTATGCTTTAGCGAGTTAAATAGCGAACACCGTTACTATTTCTTTTTTAAGAGCATTAACCATGAGACAAGATATGTCTGTACATATGCTAAAAACATCCATCCTTTATCGAGTTTAATAGCAATCCCGTTATTTTCATTGTTAGAAGCAATACCTTCACCAAAATGGCCCTAATTGCAATATCAAGCAAGGACTGCATGTAAGCTAACTACAAGAAGAAATCAGCTTATTATATAATGCCTTGTCTAAGTTATTGCGTAAAAAGAAGTTTTTTATTTTTTAGGGACTCTTAACCTTGCTTTGGCCCAACTGACACAAAATGATATATTTGGTCACCCAGCTTTCTACATCTAAACTTTCAACAAAGGTGTGCCATACAAAATTGGGTTATCAAAAACCGTTGAATTCGAGTTAAATATAAGCAACAGCGATTGAGTCATTTCATAAAGGTAATTAACATAATGGGCATTAATCTAATGGAACGCCTTGAAAACAAACGGTGTAGAAATATCGCATAGCTCACAATTTAAATCTGGGAATGCGTATTACACATCAGCAAAATTATTTTTGAATGATGTAATGATTCGTTATTTCATGTCCACGTGTTCCAAAACATACCTTCTCAGCAGCTTAATCTCATGAACTGTTTTGCTGAATCATTCCAAATAGCAGGCACGGTTAAAACCCAGTGAATGTCATCTTCTTTCAATCCGTCTACCCGGCTTCCAGATATTTTCGACAAATCATCCTTCATGAATCTGTACACATGTGTGAAATAACTTATACATCTTAAAGACATACCCATGTTTGGTAGGGGACCCGTTAAGAAATATGTGTGTTATGTTCATGTTAATTACTCAAGAGATTTAGAAATTATGACACATTTAAAACTTAAACGCAAATCTTGCAAACGCGTATCGCACGCTTCCGGTTTTGGCTTATCTATATGCAAAGATTTTTTTTTATCGGATTCCGGATATAAAAAATGGAACATCTTATGAGTGTTCTATGACAATTTAGCCGAATATATTTCGATTTCAATTCAATAATGAAAAGAAACAATAGTTTGAAATATTTAAACAAATGCTAGAAAACTGACATATTTTTAGCCAATGTACATGTAACATAAAGCAAGAAATTAAATCAACATATGGCATATAACATATTGCGTGAGTGCATGTGCTTGTAACCATATGATTCGAAACAACGATTGTTGCAAGATATTAATGAAATATGATGATTATCAAATAATGCATGTACACTGATTATATCCATTTAACTGTTAAACACATTATGAACGTTTTGGTTGCGGTTTGCATTTGATTTTGTCCTATATTAAATACTCAACTATTTTAATAAGAAGCAACAACACACATTCAACATGCCTGATTGACAGAGAAAACACCGTCAACGCTGGCAGCTCTCGACCACACTCGTCTTCTAACACGGTATCTTTATGAATGGGCTTTAAGCATACATAAGAGGGTTAAGTTAGATATTGATCGTTCACATGCAAAATATTTTGAGAAAATTTTAAACTAAACTGCATATATCACTATGCATCTGGGGTATGGTAAGTTTTTATCCAGCGGCACGATCTGAACAAAATACATAACCACTGGGCCTTGTTGTTTGATAGATCAAAACTTCAAAACAATATTTTTAATTTTGCAATATAAAATTTTATAAAGTTTGTATACAATTAAACCAATAAGCAGAGTGAACAATCTGTTTGTTTAAAGGAAGATTTTGAAAGTAATTAACTTTATCTGTCTTTTATAAGTCATGTAAACACTTGGTGTCCAGTTTTGACCAAGTTTTTTTTCAATCCATTTTTCAGCCCTAGAGACCTTCCTATGCAGCGAACTGGAACGAATACGTTTAAATGCAAAGTATAGAGACACTTATCGTATCACATAAGCTTACCCTAGGTAAATGTGCACAAGCTAGCTAAACACGCATATTTTCAAAACTATTGTAGCCGTGAAAGGCTATTGTTTTAAAAATGTATCCAATTAAACATTTAGTATTTGTTATTTTTTCGATTACCTCAGATCGGGCAGAATATAAAGTAAGCACGTTCATATCTTCTATTTGTCTAGTCTTCCCTTATATTGCTGTGTATATATAATTCATGTCTATACACACAAACGAGTACCTTCTTCCACAGTGACATTTTGAATCTTCGGAAGTAGTACCATTTCTTGTGTTGATCGTCCTCACTCAATTCACTGTAGCGAGTTTCCGCCTCGTACCCAAATGCTTCAAGGGTCTTTCCGTCAGGTCTTATGAGAACGCACGTGGGACCTTTGCGACATGAATGTAATACAATTAACTTCGTTAAATACAAAAGCCGAAGAAAACATATTGTCTTTACTTCGGTGCTTATTTCTGGTTTTCAAAATGCTCGGGAATAACAACCAGGTCAATCCTAGGCGTTTGGTATATTTAGTGAAATAATTACATACATATATCTGGATTTATTCGTAAAATTAATATGATGTTGCATATTTTGAGGAATCATTAAATGTTATTAACCTTTTAATGATGTAAGCTGGCCTCCGCTCCATGTTTTTGCAAACACTTTAGGTCGGATCTCTTTCGTATTCATGTTTAAATGAAAACGCCCAACCTGAGTAGGTCGTCCCAAAATCTATAGCTGCAACCACTAGAGCTTCTCCTTTCGCAGCCTTTGGAATAAAAACACAAAGCACAACAAAAAAGCTATATACACTTCATGTATATGAATTCATCTGGGCAAAGACTAAACATTATAAAGACTGACATGGACAGGTATACACAGGGGTGTAAAATAGCGGTCGCCCGCTCGCATTGGCGACTGTATCTTAGCATTGGGCGAAAGGAATCCCAAAATACTCGCCTGACCGGGCGACCGCATAACAAGATCAGCCAGTGCTTTGATTAAGTAACAGGTGCTAGTCTGGCTGTCATGTTAACAGACTGTGCGGTCAATTTATAACGATATTTATGCTGCGCTTTATGCTAGAACAGTCACCAGTCTGAAAAGCGCGTGGGGTAATGTTTATCGTGACACCGTTTATATTCCCGCAAAAATGCGTATAAACAAATCGACATTCTAAACTTTTTAGGATCGAATTTTAAGGATAATAAAGACACACCAACATCTGACAAAATAAACAAACGCAAACGAGAACAAAAAATACGAGCAGTCAAACAGAAAACGTCAGGTATACGTTTCAAACTGGATAGTTTTAATGAAAATAAAGTGACAATTTTGACTTACCGAATCTTGTAAGAATTTAAGTCTGTCTCAGAAAATCATGCTTATTTTTATTGTGCCACAAAATGTTTCTGAGACCGTGCTTGAATGATTATAGGGCAATGGGTGAATAAAAGGAAAAAAACTTGGTTATTTGTGGTCATATTGTTTATTTACACAAGTCAACTTTCGGTTAATGTTCACAAACATAATTAGAATAGTTTGTCAAGTAAACAATTGTATAGTTTAACACTAATATTATTTATACATATTTGCTGTGAAAAATGCAGGGCGACAGCAAAATCAGTATTGGCGACCTGCTTTTACAAGCAGGGCGAGTTGATTTTGGCAAAATTTTACACCCCTGATACACTTTTTATTATATTTTAGAGTATGTCATTCGATGTCTTCACTTGACGTATAGCAGGGTAATAATACAAAGTGTAAGCATACAACCTTAAAAAATGAAAGTTTAACAAATATTATTATTTCCAAATTCGAACCCAAGGCATGTTAATCCATAGGCTGGTTCCTGTATTGCTTGCTTTTCCGTCGTATAGAAATGAGGCGTTATATATGTTTAACCCATATAAGTGAACCAGCGGTGGTAAAATAATTACAAGAAAACAACAGAGACGCTTCAAGTTAATCACGTATTCCGTTCAAAACGATATAGTATATTGAGTCTTCTACAGGTTTGAAGAAATGTCAGATATCTTATCTATGAGCGTGTCATTAATATATGATGCAAACACATATTTCGATACTAATTTGAAAAGCAAAACTTAATTTGTAGGATAACCTTATATATTGTTAGGGTAACCATTCGGCATAAAGCATTTAGAAAGCCTCAGTTCACAATAAGCAAAATACAATTGAGAATGTGCGTCATTTATAAGTAATCAAATATTAACATAAATAAGCTTTTCAATGCAAACATTTTTTTTATAGCACTGTACTTTTTCAGTTTCGGTTTAGTTTCAGCGGAAAGTAACATCAAATTGCATTTCATGATTCAGGCATTATATAAACCGGTCAAAAGACGATATCATTTCGTTCCTACAACGAAATTTTATATTATTGTTGGTGTTGGCAGCTGTTTCACTTCATTTTCTCATTAACATTCGGAGACAGAGAAATGTCAGTTTCGATTTTAGTGTATCTTTAACCGAATTTCAACGTTAATTCTGAGTTAATTTTTAAATCAATGATATCTACCATTTGAACAAGAAGTTCACAATTATGAATATCAAAAGACTAACACACGCAAACTTGTGATTTAAATGTCATTATAAAGCTGTTTATTCTTTTCGTTTCGATTTCCAATAATGTTGTGTGTATTTAAGGCTTGTTTAAAAGAATGCTTGTAACACGCGTTTAAAATCGTTTTAAATCAAATAAAACAATATGTTTGTCAAATGGTACATGCGATATGTTTATAATAATAATTAACAAATATAAAACAAAATGTATAACTTACCATGTTTAAAGCAAGGCTACCCTTTACATGTAAATAAGATGACTTACACACTTCTCTAGGCGGAAGTAAATTACCGCCGAATTCATATAATAATTTGTCGACTGGTTTCTGCTTTAACCATTTATAGGCCTAGATTAAAGTCCTTTGTTTCCACTAACATATTAAGTTAATTTTGTAATTGATGGATTTTTGGGCGGAAATGATCAAATGTAGTAATAATGATCACAAACTCCATAAATATGATCTAATGATGTAAATATCAACGAAAACGCACTTGGAATGTAACAGACCGGTCGGCACAAAATAAGGTCGGTCGGGTTAGTTTAAACAAATTAATAGTATTTTTACGATATATCAATTTTATTCAAAGGTCCACTCGTTGTCCTTTTTGTGTCTAAATAAGTAGATCAAGATCGCTTTTTTAATTTCTTCCTCTGTGTCTAACAATTTTAAATTTTATTTAACATGAATGTCTGCTTGTGCGATTTGTTTTAAAAATAAATATTCATTTAATGATTTTAGTTTTGCATTTTAAAACAATTCCAAATACTAGCATTTATGAACATATAAATTATTTTGACATTGTATAAAATTGTAAATTTTATCCAGCCGAAGATATTCGATTTGTGAGATATACGCTCAGTTTCGATATCCTATCGTCTACAACGGAATAAAGATGTTTACGTTTGAAGGAGTATATATCCAATGCTAGCGTTCACCTCGTTGATAAAATGTTCAAAGAAACGTGTAAGAAATATCTGTGTAAAAGAACGAAAAGATAAAACAGAAATATGGACTATTTATTCTGAAAACCAGACACGATATTAATGACGGCCTGACTTAACTCTATGCGGAAGTTTATTGTTTTCTATTCCTGAAATGCGTTATCGTGTGGCTAAAGTTCAACCTGTACTGAAACTAGTGCAAAAATCAAACATACTCGTTTTACCTTACAATCAACAGACATGAGTTTGCAATATAACATTGTTTTAAACAAACACAAAGGGTGGTCCTGTGTATTCTTTAATTTTCTTGACATTTTGTCCGTGCAAGCATTATGTCTGCGCTAAAAGCTTGCTTACCAAACTACTTACTTTTACTAAGTTATGGAAGTGTGGCCTTTATATACATACAAAAGCAACATGTTTTACATATAATTTTCATTAACTGTTTCAAGATTAACGTGTGAAAAGATACTGTTACATTGTTGTGAGAATATGTTACAATATAAGCCGCTAATGTTAATTATTGGCTAAAGTAATTTTTATTATGCAATAACGCTGAAAACGCTGACCCAAAATGTGTTATCACGTCACTGATAAAACTATTAGCCCCCGTCCCCATTTCAAGATGCAGTACTTTGAATCGATATTAAGACACGCCCTCTACTTTGAAATACATGTACTTGCTCGCTATCCACTAGGCTCGGCTAGGTGCTGCTGTACTTAGATGTGCTTTATTCACACTGAATATATGATGCTCGTGTTAAGAAGTTATGTTATAATAGTCCACTTAAAACTGTTCGCCCTGGACTCTCCGATAAGCGCAATGGGTGGTACACACGTTTCTCATCATGGCAACAAGGATTCGATCCACGCTCCCGAACTTTGGTTGGTGATCACTATACCAGATAAGGTTTACTTCCGGGTACTCTATCGCGCTCTTCTTAGCACAAAACGACATCAAAATTAACTTAGTGTCAGTAGAATAGTTGGTGAAACAAATAATTTAGGAAGAAGTGCTAGGACACACCTTGTGTCCACACTTAATGCCGCCCCAGCCGCGGAAGGAAGGACCTCATTAACTTCATTAAGTTTGTAATATACTCATAAGCGTTTGATGTACGCACTGCTCAGGACGCTTCCATTACGAATGAATATAATACAATTACCAGATGTGTGCAATATATTTGTACATTTATTTGTTTATTGATATACAGATTGAAAAAATTATTACTAATAGTTAATATATGACTAACAAGTTATCAACTCGCATTGATCATATGATAACATCTGTTCAGCCGAGCAATACAACACACACGCACATACCTAAATTAAAGTCGTAAGATCACATCATAACTGTCGTTATAATAAGTCATCAAACTATATAAATGGCGAACGGTTATCAAAATATGAACAGATAAGCAATCCAATAAGAAATATTAAAGAACAAAAACGTTCCGGGGAAAACGTATCTGCACCACACGTCGATGTCGCTAACTGCATTCCCGGCTTGCGCGTTTCCTTTCCCTCTAAGAGCTGACCTATACTTTAGGTCTCCGGTCAGACAATACAGCAGCATCGTTCCGAACCTGGTCCTGCGCCGCCGCCTATTCTTTCGACAAGAATCCGTAGTGCGCAGTTTGAAGGACGTTTTCGCACTCTGTGTGCTGATCGTTGGTTTGTCCGTAGAACCGTTGTCATTGCTCTGAAAATATTTAAAGCAACCTATATTTTATACCTGCATAACAGTGGGTAGGAACTGTTTGTGTAATAATTGTATTATCATAAGTATGGTTTAAGCAGTATACAGTAACTTGTATAACTACTCGTACTAAAATATGTGCATATATAAAGTTCACTTCGTGTTTATAAAGACTAAACTTGTCTTGAATACTGATCTACCGGCATTTGTTTCTAGAACTGACGCGATAGACAGGCCATTGTGCACTGGAATATACACCTAAAGGCCTTAAGTGAAGCTCTAGCTACAACTTGTTGATAGCCCATTCGAGATGCGACCCTTGATCTTTGATCGCCTTCAGTTGAGCATACACAAGTAGATCTACAGCTTGGCTAAATGTTCCTTACGAAATGCGTGTCGTCATTAAAAGCAATAACGGGAGATCAATCTTACGACAACCGAGCTGTGAATACAGTTTGTCTACACGAGACCTATGAAACCGTTGAGCAATGTTTTGATACAAATACATACATTTACCTCAGTTTGATGCAGGACGCCCTGTTCTTCCGTGTCCGGGTGTTTTCCGACCTGCGGCCCGGCCTCCGCCTCCTCATCACTGTCCGCGCCGCCCTCTAGCGGCAGCACCTTGGTGAAGTAGTTGACGGCAGCGTACTCGATCATGGCGGCCATCTCGAAGACGATACAGACATTCAGGTATGTATCGAGGGCGGTCGCGTAGGAGACGCGCGGCAGGCCCTCCCGCACCGTCATTCCTATACCGGCCGTCGCAAGAATCGTGGTGACGCCTTAAGATGATTACAGTGAACAATTGACTATAATTTATGAATGAAAGTTTTCAAGTCTTAGAAAACAGTCAAGTACGCTGCCAAGTTAGAAAATAAGTTAACTGTTCGATGTAGGTGATTTTATTCTGGAATTGTATTTTATTCGAGGTTTGTTATGTAGGGTGAGCCGATAACGCGAATTTCCATACAGCAAGCGGATTAAAATCACTTACTATATCTGTATATATAATATAATATAATAATATAATTGATAAGTATTATTTAATATACCCCATGTAAAATCTAAATGCTTGTGTTTAGTGTCATTGTATCATTTAAACAAGTTAATGCTGTCATTTTCACATGTGAACGATTAAAATCATTAGATTTTATACTTAGTATAATTAATGTATATTGCAGTCACCCATTTTTACAATTTGTAGTGCTATATATATTATATCTCAGTTAGGATAAAGGGCAAATGGGTAGTTAATAATGTATCTTACAAGAACATAATTGCATTAGCATGTTTATGGAAAACTAAGGCAAACTATAAAGATTCTGTCTATAAACTACAATTTTAGATGCAAATATTAAGCATATTTATGTAAAATGTCAAGAGTTGTTTTCTAACAGCTTTCGCATCCGCTTGAAGACAGTATTTGAACTAGCCGATTAACTTCCTCTAAGATCTTACTAAATGAAACTCATAAATCACAAAGAGAGAGACTGCCTAATATGACGGCAGTATTTGTTTCCAATTTCTCACAGAAAATTAATATTGAACATGCATTCGGCTTAAGATTCCATGCTGGAACATTATTTCACATCTTTAAGAGCGAAGTCAATCAAGTCGAAGCGAATTGGGGTGACGTTATAACCACAGGCGCGTTCAACCAAAAGTAATAACAGATGATACTCCGATACACTCTGAGAAAAATTTTATGCTTTCCAATGAATATACAAAAACATAGCATTAAGTGGGTTGTTTCGTATTTGGCCGTCACAATATTGTTATACTAATTATGTTGAAACATAACATGTAATACAAAATGCATGTTACAGTTTTTTTTCCAGAGTTCTGCATTTGTTAAAAAATTGTCATTAAGCGCATTACCTTAACAGATGAAATTAATTAAAGGGCGTAGATATACCAACAAGAAATAATTCGATCCACAGATGCTTTTAAATGTTGGTGACCGGACCGGGCTGTCTGGATTAAAAAAGCTTACGCCACCACCTCTGATCCATTCAAACTGTCATTTTATACAATGGGCATGTATGTTTGACAAAACTTGTATGGAAAACAACTGTAGCATTCCCAATTCTTCCATCTTTTCACGATTGTTACGCTTGATAGTTTTATAAATTCAAATGGTGATTACCCATGCTCGATCATGTATTTTATAATACAGAGTATGGCTATGCACGGAGTGTCATTGTGCTCGATGTGTACACAGTTAATAGATTTAAATATATGATACAAATTGGACAATTGTTTGTCAATCTGTAGCTATATAGTTTTATCAATTTTTAATGGTGATTATTCATGCACGGACATGTATTTTATAATACAGAGTATGGCGGCTATGCATGGGTAGTCATTGTGCTGGCAGTGTACACAGCTAATTGATTTAAATGTCTGATAAAAAACGAAAATTGTCGGTCAATCTGTAACGTAATAGTTTTCAAATGGCGATTACCCATGCACAAAAATGTATTTTACAATACACAGTATAGCTATGCCTGAAGTGACATTGTGCTGGCAGTGTACACAATTAATTGATTTAAATTTCTTATAGAATTTTGATTTTTTTGGCAATCTGCCAAGTTCCTTCAGGATTACCTAGAAGAACGCGTGCAGGCGCGGCATCCCTGTTTATCCAGAACGTGACCCAGGAGAGGCACGTGATCATGGAACAAGGGAGGTAAATCTGCAGGATGAAGAACCCAATACGGCGCTCAAAGTAAATGTACACTTTCAAAATGGAGAATTCCCCTGTAAGTTAAGTGAAGAAGGTTTATCGAATATTCTCGTCTTCAGGGTCTGTGAATGTCACGAGAAACTTATTTCATATTTTTTGTAAAAGGTTCGGCGATACAACGTTTGATAGAATACTCAATACAACAAGTATAATGATTATATAGTAGTAATACTATGGTATGGTATATTATTATATAATTATATGGCGAATATAGTATTTGAGAAAGCACCATTGATAATCATCAGTGATTAAAACGTGTGATAGACCATACTTCTAAAGTAACCGTATGATATCCATTCATGCAATATGAAATACCGAATGGTGTAGCCTCCGTGTTATTACTCGTGGTGACGTCAATGATGTCAAACTGGGCTAGACGTACGTCTCTCATCAACTCGACGGAGACGTTGTTGCCGTATTTCCACATGTACAATACGTCGTCCTTCGTGTAGCCATCTGCAAGCAAACCAATACCATGTATCAACAGTATGGACGCCGTACATTTTGTATAGGTTTACACTATACAAAAAACATTAACATAAATGATTTTGCTGGCTTATTAGACTGCACTTGACTATCCTCCGACAAACGAAGTGAAACACCAATTGAAACAACTTTAATACACCAGTATGACGTCCTTTATTAAAGAAAAGTGACCGATTTGCATATACCTTTACACAGGACAAAATCACAAGGCATGAATTAAACACCAATTAATAAACACTGGGGTCACCGCCTTTGGAAGTTAATGTCAAGAATATCATTTGAGATTCAACCCGAGTTCAAGACACCAAAAAACTTACGTTTAGCCGAGATTTATTCACAAAATATGTTAGCGTTTAGAAATAACTACATAGCATCAAGATTAAAATAAGTTTGCAATACAAGATAATTGGTTTCAATTCAACTGCAATTTTACTACTAAACAGAGCAACGGTAAATATGTAAAACATTTGTACATTTTAGCATAATCGTAATTTTAAATAAAACGTTCTATTCTTACTTATTGCGTGATAAAAATACACAGGAGGGCTTTTGCAAGTATTTTGAGTAAATAGCTGATGATGAGAAGTGTTTATTTAACAGTAGCTTTTACTGTCAAATGTGAAAGATTTAAATGAAAGTGTACACCTATTGTAATTAATGTTACATCACCATTTTTATAGAAACATTATACGAATGGTAAATATAACATTAGGTTATAGGATATTTTATTTCATCCGACCAGTTGTAATTTAAAAAGAATTTAGGCCATAGCTGTTCAAAAGGTATACTCGCATTGGCCAAGCGGTCATACGCATTATTTCCGCCTTTAGCACAGCACTAGGTTGTGTCTGAGTACAGGTGTCGGATAAACTTTATTATTTTATTTCAGCTTCATCCTAAATTAACCTAAAGCAATCAAAGCATATGCAATAAATATGTGTACACAAACACTTCTTTCTCGTTGTGGGATGTCTTTTAACTTTGGTTAAGAGCATACGATGGACAACAGAATGTGTAAGAGTACATATTCCGAAATCTAAAGGATTCCAATTCTTGTCTATGGGGTGAAAAATAGAGAAAGTATTATACAACAAAACTGGGTTTCATAGAGGTTGAAGACTTCATTTAAACGATTTTCTTTTCGGATTTAAATCAGAATTTTAATGCAGCAGTTCTGTACTAGTGTTGAAGTGGAATTATTGTATCCAACCGATGAGTCATGAGTTTGAATCCCACTTTGTCAATGACCTGGAAAGTTTTTTCTATAAGCCCAAGGCTCACGATGCAATTGAGTTCATCGTAAACTTTAAAACAGCCACAGTTTGCGTCTACGTACAGCTTCCGAGCACGAGAGGGCACACAGGCTTGTCCATGGGATAGAGGCCCAGCCGCATCGGACAGGCTGCCTTCACCGTCAGTCTGTGGACAGAGGCATGCACGTATGCGATCAGAAAGTATTTTATAGGTTGAAACGTTTGGTTCAAAGCATATATGATATTTGTTTTAGATTTTAAGATTTTATATACAATCAATACAAGTTAATCTAAACGTCATATATCATTATTAAGATATGGAGTAAAATTTCAATTTCGTTACACGATCATACATTTTAAAAATACATCCAGATAGCGTTAAACAAAAATGTTTACGCAGCAAACATTTTAATACGACTTCATTTGATTTCGCTGGAATTTCTGACATAATTAAATTGTAAATATGTTGCGCCGAGGAATGTTGTCAATTGCCACATGTCATTTTATACAATGGGCATGTATGTTTGACAAAACTTGTATGGAAAACAACTGTAGCATTCCCAATTCTTCCATCTTTTCACGATTGTTACGCTTGATAGTTTTATAAATTCAAATGGTGATTACCCATGCTCGATCATGTATTTTATAATACAGAGTATGGCTATGCACGGAGTGTCATTGTGCTCGCTGTGTACACAGTTAATAGATTTAAATATATGATACAAATTGGACAATTGTTTGTCAATCTGTAGCTATATAGTTTTATCAATTTTTAATGGTGATTATTCATGCACGGACATGTATCATGCAAAATATGATGCAAATGTATCTATGTAGGCGAAATATATTAGACAAGAGTGGAATTTGTTCTGTGTAAATTTATATTTATCCCTACTGGATACAAAACTGAGTAATTCCCACATGATTAACATATCATGAAATCCCGTTTTCCCCAGAATTTGTGGTTTATTTTATACTGATAACTTAGGTAGGTATGAATAATGAAAATAGTTAGCAAATGAGGGAAATGCCTATTTGATGCAAACGCATGCATAGCCCGTTGAAAGAAAATTATATTTTGCATGTGTTCTTCTTCTCAGATAAAAGTTATTTCCTTACAGCAGCCCTTGTGACCCACATACATGGCAATAAGACAATAAGGCTCTTCCGTCTTCTATGGTTACGTACCTTCTTGACAAATATACCCTTCCGTCGTTACGTATTCGGACGAAGAGGTTCGGTCTGGGGATATTGTGCTGATGTGACTTTTGTCCGTTCAGGAAGTACGTGTTGGGCTTCCAGATGAGCGACAGGAAGAGGTTATTCAACGTTACCTCCGTTATATTATGAATCTTGAATTTCAGTCTTTCGTCTGTCCAACGCTGCCGGAAGTAGCATTGGAAGGAATAGTCCTTCATATGAAAGCAAACTATCTTATGAATACGTGTAAAATTGTAACGGATAATATAAACACAAATGAAAAAAGTATGCCGTAACTCTATTTGATGATGCATGAGCTAATATCAACAATTCAACCTTGTGTATGTAGATGAAGTTATTTTGCCCAAAGATCTTCTAATTTTTTCATATTTAAACAGAAAGAAGAACCTGGTAAAACCTATTGTGATTATCGATGAATGGAAATTACTGATCTAACGAAGACCGATATGTACAGTATTAAAATGTGACTGGCCAATAAACGAGAAATGTGACCTGGTCTTTGTATAAACAATTTATCAATGTTTGCAATTTGCAAAATGTAGAAACACTTTTGTCCGAATTATAGTTTTGTATGGAGACGAATTTTATACATTCATTGTCGGGTTTATTGTTTATTTTCCTTCGATCAACTCATCACCCATCCTTGCGCAATTTGGCTTCTTCATTAACTCGTCCCATGTATCTACCAATATAATAAGTCGCATAGTCGATCAAATGGTCAAATAGCGTCTATGTGAAATTGGATCTTTATTGCCGACATTGAGTGAGGCTAGTGGTGCGCGCAGACATCCCCGTGCTGTTTTGTTGATTAAAACAAAAACCCTGAGCACTAAAGCCCTATTAACGGGATTTAAAGGGAACTGATGGTAATCACAGAGAAGATTTGCCGAGGTCATTTAATCAATCAAGCTGTCCAAAGAGATAAACAGTAATCTGCACTGCCTGTTTGTTCTTGATATAAAGAAGTAATAAGGACTTGGTTCGAACAAATAAAACGCCCCCCGGTCAAACAGAATACATGAATTGCGCAGTATTGTTACAAACCCCAACTTCTTTAAGCAGAAAAATACGGAGGAAATATTTACTGTCTGTGTTTGTTAATGGAATTATGATTATGTCGCTTGAACATTCCTTGCCATTCAATTTGAGATATTAAATATTAAAGAGTCTCCCTAGTTTTGTTCCCAGATGTTTCACGTTTGTTATCAAGCTACCAATAACAATGACAAATCATTTCTTTGTTCACAATATTGCTGAAAAATATATGATTAATTTGCATTCTAAATACCTCTGTATATGAAAGTCTAATATTTCCTTTAAATACGAACCTCGAGGTGTAATGCAAATTTAGTGAAACTTCGATAAGCTGTTAGAGTTAAATCATCGTTTGTTAAGGGGGCCTTTTCACAGATTTTGGCATGTTTTGAAGTTTGATATTAAATGCTTTATATTGATCTAAAAAGCTTCAGTAAAAAATCAAGAATAAAATTTTAAAAAAGAAAAAAAAAGTATCTTGCAGCAGGGCTCGAACCAGTGACCCCCGGAGTCCTGGAGTAAAAAACTAGTAAACACCAATTAGACCGCTCGGCCATCCTGCCAAGTATACATGGATGAGGTATTTTATACTTTATACAAGTAATCTTCGTAGTTTTACAAAATTAAACGACAACAACAGAACTCACCAAAGTATTCAATCGTTTCGCGTTGCAACGCTTTATAATTTTCAGGTTTTTAAATCGTCAAAAGATTCATATAATGGCTATATAAGACCATGGTACCTGTTCAGTATTACTGTTTCCTCACAAATATAATAACTGAAACGAAAATTTGCGAATCTGAAACAACTTTTTTCAATTTCGTCAATTTACCAAATCGTGAAAAGATCCCTTTAAAGCAAACACTTGCCACACTTTACAAACGGTTGCAGTATTATAGGCAAGCACTAATCATACGAATTTGCTTCATTATATCTTATTTAACATTTTAAACATTTATTTTTAAATGTGTTATTAAAGGCATAGTATAATTGTATATAAGGTGAATCTCACCATGTTACTTTCTGAAATTTGACCAATGCTCCGAATCATCATGTCAGTTTCTATCACAAGTGGTTTTCCTGTTGGCAGAACAAATTGGTATGGTACGTAAAATGGAATCATGTATATGAAATATTGCAAAATGAAATCGTCCACCAGTGATGTTTTAACTACACGGAAAATCAAAACGAAAAAGGTATATGTAAATGGTACATGCAGGCGATATAAACAACTTTCTGTAAACACTCAGCCTGACATAATTGCTTTAGTTTCTGACAAGACAGTATTAAACAATGTAAATATACAATAGTTAAGTACGTTGGTTTCTATACTGATATTACAATAAGATGGTAACATTTGGTAAAATTGGTCAAATATGGTTCCCGTTATCTGAAAAGCTGGTTGATGCGCTGCCCCTACGTAAGTGATAATAAAAGCTTTGATTTTATTTTACTAGTCAATGTCGTAAATATTATCTTGGAACATTTTAAAATAGGTTATATCAATTTAATGTAGACCAATCAACTGATAATTGCATTGGCTTTGTTTTATGTTTCTTTCTCCGTTACAGCATCAGCAGAAATATGTATTGACCCTTAAGAGTCCTTTCATATTTGACTTAGTTAAGTCATAATGACGTTCTATCGTGTTAACAATATTCAACACAAATGACGATATTTCCATTATTTTCCTCTCCGAATAGCCTGGGGAACACCGCTGTAGATACAGACAGATTGTAAGTGAAATTGAGGAGAAAGAAATGGGGATATTGTCCAATTAGGGGATGATCTATCAACATTCTAGAGCCATCAGACGGTATTGAATAATGCCATCCCAGAAACCGAAAATTGAAAGTTGGAGATCTCTATACAAGCGCAAGGATGACATTGCGGTATGACACAAGGCGCAATAAACCATGTCTCATTTTTGAGTAAAATATAAACAAAAAACATAAAGATAAGAAAGAATAGAGGAAATAATTATAGTCACCCTCTTCCCCATGGGTAAACAAATGAATATATAAACATTTAAGCGAACAATTTGAACATTTACCATATTTTTTGATTTTTTATAGATTGTACCTGGTTTCGACGGTTCATTGAGCTATGTTTATTTCCCGTGTCAACTTGCATAACGCACATACATGGATAAAAGTATATTCGTTCAATAACATTTACCATAAGGACTTATTTTGAAAGCAATGTGCTAAACCACCAAACTCTTTTTATTGGAAAATTATATTTTCAGCATTCAGTTTCGATTGCGATCCTATTCTTGAACAAAACACGAGTTTCCAACTAATTCCCACTTTTCTGAATTTCTTGATACCTTAACCGCTGTTTAATCCCATGATGTTTTGGTTAATCGTTAAAAAATAGCTTAATGACAATAACAGTGTGTCAGTTAATATATTTTCATGAACTTTTTGTCCCTGATGATTTCCGTCAGAATATAACCGTACATGATTAGGCAACATACATAATGAACATTTTATCAAAATCATTATGAATGGAAGCACATTTTATCATTTTTAGTTACGACATTCTTTCAATATTTCCTATTGTTTTAAGAACATGCATTCCGTTTCATTGTTTTGCATAAACAAAAGTCATGAATTGAATGACATTATACGTATTAATCACGTTGTGTGCATGGTGTTTTCTTTGTGGATACTCATCTTGATGCTTCATTATCATCTCGTTATTCAAGTCTGCAGAATATTGAGACAGAGTAAGCCTCCACGCCTCCCCTTCCGTCTGTGATTGTTTTCTAACTAACATAAGATGACATCGGGCATCAAGAAAATAAAATCAACGCCTTACCATCTAGCCATTCTTCATGTTTTATACCCGCTTATAAACGAATCACAGTTCAATTTTGTTCTGAAATTAAATGTCTAACGAATTTATATATTTGTTCTCGACAGCAGAAAACATTATTATTTTCAAACATAGCGGATAAGGTTAAAATGTATACCGCAAATGGAAATGCTCGTGGCTAAACCCACAACGTGAAATATAAGGGACTTAAAAAAGAACAACATCGTAATCAACACTCGTTGCGTCGTGTAGGTAACTTACCGCCCAGTCCCGGTCGGATCTCCTTCCGGTAGTTGGTTAGCAGCTTGTCCAGTACTTCCGTTGTGTTTTCTGCATACGTAGGCCATTCACAGAGAACACATCTAATAGTGAATGGAAATAAATGTATAGCCATGATATAATTCGTCAGAGTAAGTTCATCACAATACAGCGCTGCTTTTTTGTTACTGCATATGCTATAGTTACATGCATCTACTGCTACTCATACTACACTACTTATTTAACTTTTCTCCACTAATTGTTGATTTTAAGTAGTTTAATTTTTAGTAATGTGTCAATGTATTTCATATTAAAAGACTAAATCAGTATGTTTGTATACATGATACAAGTATATACTTGGCAAACTCAATGGCTACGTGTCAGGATTCGGGTTTTCTTTCCACCTTTTTTCGGATAATTTAGATAGGTTTCAAATCACTCGGGGGCATATGTGTTTTAAGTATATGCTACACGAGGATCTTTTCCCAATGATTTATAATTTTAGTTTGAAGTAGCTAGATTATTGTGAACAACAATGTACGCGGACTCAGTTTACGTTTGCAGACTGTATTGTCCAGAAAAAATAAAGAACATAACACGACAAAATAATAATTCAGTTACTTGAACATGTTCCTCATAACATGATCAAACGAAAAACAATTATACACACAATATAACATATAAAATACAATACAGTACAATCGTATATTACAAGCACATAGTTGATAATAAAGTAAAACTATAGCAATAACAAACAGTAGGTTAATACTAAATGTCAATGTAGTGTGTGTACAAGATTCATTCCCTGAGGAGGGACTTAAAAGTTATAAATTTCATGTAACAAAGCAAAATTGCAAAACTGTTTAATAGTAAAAAAAGAACAAATTAGAGGTTACATGTATTGGACGGTTTTGATCATATTAATTCGCCTTTGAAAACGTGTTATGTATATTTTAATAGATTTAATATAGTTTTAAAGCTTTTATATTTAAGAATATTTATAAATGTGACCGTTCTATGCTAGTAGATTAGTATTTACTTATATATTTAATTTTAAAACTAATGTCATCTTTTAAAAAAGATATCCGACGCTTAAGAAACTTACGCATTTTAATTGTGTGCTTGTAGAAATGCTTAACGCCTAACGATTGAGCTATCATACGTTTTCTATCTGCATACGAATATTTGATGAAGATTTAGATGCGCGTTTGATTTTTATTAGGTAAAAATGAGTATCGGCTAGCCCTCAACCGATTTAATCCATCAATGCTTTAAATTGACCGTTTCAATGTGGCGATCCAAGTTTCAATCTTTTTTTTTTTCAAATTAAAAAACAGGAATTTCTCTCCTAATAAAGGTTATTAAAGATTATTGTGTGACGAGTAAGTTTATTGGTTCGTAAAATAATCATTGTGAACTATTCTATGAAATGTTATTTAACTTGAATAACGGTCCAAATATAACTACAAACTAGTTAAGTAAAATATAAAAGAAAATAGCATCAACTTCTCGTGTAAAAATCTATATACATGTATAGAAAATAAAGAAACACGACGGAAATATATTTTAAGTTATATGTTCGTGAACATATTTTATTTTTAGATATATCAGAAAAATATTTTGGGTTAAACATAACAAGATAGAAACGTTAGTCAATGTAAATTATTAGTTAATTCTGTTAATTCTGTCTTAAACTGATGTACATGAATTGTAAGTTAAACCATTCTTTCACAAATACGTAACTACAAAATCTCACACACAATAATAACGACGGCAAACGATTTAGATACAGATAACAAAAGTTTACTTACTTTGCTAGAGATAAGATTAAGAAAAGAAGTCCAACCATCGTGTTTTCGGAAACGTAGTCCCACGGTTCCAATTGCCAGTTACTTCACAGATGATTTCGTGCCTGCAAATGAAACAAGCATGATTGGGGGAGAAAACGGCGTTTACTCGATGGACAAGGCGCCTCATTGCGAAGCTTTCTGTGACTCGCATTGGAAATTTCACGCCTTTCAGTCGCAATTACGTTGTTAAATCGTGCCGGTTGGGCCGCAATTGAGGCAACTTATTAATGGATTTTTTAACAAACTTGTCGGATAGAAAACGGTTGTATATAAAATATTTCGTATCTTATAGCTTTTTCTATTCGCTTCTAACGTCTATATCGGTAACAACATTTAAAATCTTATTTTAAGCAGTACAATTATTCAGTAATTATGCGCCTGATAAGCATATATGCGAATGCTATAGTAGCACTATATCCTTCCATTATGGAACAATACGTTGCCTTCTTTCTGTAAAATAGTGCGTATAATTAAAAGATCACATTGATTATTTCATAATGGAGAGACAATATCCGATATATATTGTTGTAAACGTTGAGCAGTTTCTAAATTCGGTCAATTTGGTTGAACAAAATATACAAAATATTGAAATAATCGTTTTAGTTCAACTTTTACATGTCTGTTAGTAAATAATACCAGTACACATTTGGATATTTAGAAAACTGAATTTTTTTAATTGTCGGTTTCCACTTGGCAGCACACATCTGACTTTTGGTTTAGAAAAACGCATAATTAATCCTTATATCATCTTGTACAAGTAAAAAGGTAATGTATGTTGTTTTTGCGGTAAATAACTCTGTTAATGATTAAATGTTTTAAGCGGGATGTCGGGTACATAACGTCGTAAATGTATGTAATATACTTGAAATATTAGCTTAAATATAAAAGAAGTAATAAAATTAAATTGTTCGACATAATATAGCGACATCCGTTTTGCTGTAAAATAGTAAAGCGACACAAACTATTTTCGGAAGAGTTCGTAACTACAGTTGGTGCATTTCTCTACACAATCGGAAAATCTGGAGAGTGATTGCGAAGATAACTTTTATCTACAGCCAAAGAGGAAAGTTTGTGTTAATGAACGATTTGATGATGCTTTTAAGCTGGCGTATTACCTATTAAGCATGTGTCGTTCGTGCTGATCCGTGGTCGTGTTGTGATAAACAGGCACCTGACCCCCGGGGTCGAATGTTCGATCCCCCTCCCTACCCTTACCTATAACTGGTCTGTCTCTGGAGACTTAAACTAGGGTTCGTTGTACATGGAGATGCACACGAGGCACTGCAAAATAAGGGGTCTGGAATGCAGCATCTATACCTCACAGTATCCCCCATAACCCAATTAACAATTCTTCTTTGGGCGACGGCCATATGCGGAATTCCTAGTGAAGTCGATAAATATCTACTGTGCACATATCATGGTAAACGTCAATTTTGATTAATTTTAAAATATAAATTCGACTGAAGTTACATTTTAATAAAACTTAACGACAGAAAAGTCTGTAGGAGAAGGGGTAGTAGAAGTGGTGGAAGTAGTAGTAGTAGGTAGTATGTACTCCAAGTATCTCTACTGTACGAATCTCAAATAAAGTACGTAACATGTTCTTGCTTATCGCAAATAAACAACAAGACTTATATAATTGTCAATACATTTTCTGAATTTGGTAAACCATCTGGACAGTCAACTGACCACAAGATCTGTGTTTGTGAAACACAATTTCCCATACTGCGCTTTGAAGTCCGAGAAACGGTTATTACATAGACGATTTCTATAATAGAACTAGAATATCTTACGCAATCATAGTAAAAATAATATTTCTGTATGTATTTTTTGCAAATTTGTTTTGCATGTTGTTGTTTTGATGTATTGTGGTTGTTGAGTATCTGGCGTCCGGCGATATTTACCGTCGTTATTAATTGTGTGCTTCCCGTCGTCAATAATTTGATCTAAACGACATATTCTCATAATCCGGTGGACAGATTTTCCCCAAACTTCAAAGGAATGATATGCGGGTGACATTCTTTCAAAGTTTTGTGTAAATCTGTACGACCCGCTTTATTTTGAAATGCCTTACCTTACAACTTTTCAACGATTTTCCTTCGTTGAAACTTACCAAGGTGACTAGCAAACACTGCACTGTAGTTTTATGATTAGGCATTTTAGCATGTCATCTCAGTCTGAAGTGCATTCATATTATTCTACATTCTTTGACCATTTTCGCATATTGCACATGCATTTGTGGTTACGCATAATTAGTCTAGCATTTTGTACAAATATTACTATGAATCCAGCGAATTCTCAAACCTTTGTGATGAAACATATGTTTTATCCTTCTTCTGAAAAATAATGTTCATAATCCGGTGGTTATACGTAAATAATTTAAGTAATATAAGTTAATTTGTTAGAGGAATAAGCGTTCGATTCTCCGCCATCTTGTTGATATAAATGTGTTTTGGCCGATCCAGGCTGTTTTGAGGGCCGTTGAGCCGTTGCAAATGTCCAGATTGTGGCCGCATTTCGAACGTTTGGTACATTCTTGAATCAGTAACGTTTGCTGATAAACAGTCTAGCTTCAATATAAGATCATTTGTTTTCGTTATACGAATAGTTGGTAACAAAAGTTAATGAGATGTGAAGCATAACTGTTCTTACAACACTTAAATGTGTGTTTTACCTGTAAAGCACACCACGTCTTCATAAAATGACTATTATTTTCACCTTGAAGAACACATTGAATCAGTGGCATCCTGTATTTTAAGCGCGTAAGTGTACATAACTAATAACGTGTATTTGACTAAGCTTTTTTATTTATTAATTTTCGTTGTTCTTCAGAATAAATTTAATATGCAAGCATTTAAGTGATTTAATCATTAAATGGAACATGTACACATAAAATTGCAACTACTTAACATACATCCCATGCGATATTGAATAACAAATAAAAACATACACAGCCAAGTAATATTCTTCAAATTTACTATCTAGTACTTAATTGTACCATTAATCAAGTATTGTTTACTTCAATAATTTTTAAACATGCATATCGAATAAGTAAACATCGATTTCGACACGTGTATTTGTAAAAAAGTAAATAAAATGTGTATGTTTGACGTAAGCACGAATCTGCATAGACTTAAGTAGATTTCCCCCAACAGTGCACAAAAGGGTTTTTCTGTACATCAGAAAAAAATGCAATTGAATTAAACAATACCTTCGTGTATTATGTGGTACTTCTTTGGAAAGTGTATTCCAGTTTTTTATCGATGAAAGTTTAATGTGTGTGTAAGATCGTATATACCCGATTGGACATTGGATTAAATAATATGATTAACTTTCTCTTATACATATTTCACAATGATTATATGCATAAATTACTTGACAACAAAAAATAAAAATTCGAAACTAAAAAGTAGTATTCACCTCGTTGTATTTTATGTCGTATCGTTGCTATACAGACATAGGAATGGCGAAAAGACGAACCGATACACATACATTAACACTCTCATCATCAACACATCACAAATTGCAATAATATTTCAAAAGACACACAACGACATCGCACAGGTACGTCCTATAAATATGTTTGTATTAAACATCGAACACAAAAAAATATTATTTGACGGTATGTGTGACATTTCTCTTCCAATTTGTAGGGGAAACTGTTAAAAAATACAAACTATTCTTTATACATGTTTGATGCGAAACCAATCAAACTAACAAGTTCTTTAAACATTTCTGAACGACAAGACAATAATCAGACAGATTTTATTAACACACATGGCAAATGAAAACAAATGTCATACATGCCTATAACCTTAAAGATAGCCATACTTTTTGGCGCGACTTAAAATGGTGAACTATTGTGCCAAAACCTTTGAATTCAAGGTGCGATCCTTGCCTAATGGTCGGCTATTCGCCTAATACACCACCTTTTAGCGAAAAGGTTAATACTCGGACCAATATGTTGCTATTTCAAAATCCTTCTTTGTCTTAAATTGTAAAATACCAGTAAATTTTCGGAACCGACCATAGCAACAGCTATTGGGAAAAATAAAGGCCCGTGTATAAATCATAATTTAGAATAAAATCATACCAACCGACACATAGTGTACTAGATGGTATATGGTTTGATATAAAATGTTTCAATTTGTCTCTACAAACGTCTTTACCATCTTGTTTTATTACATTGAGGAAAGTAGATCAAATCATTTTACTTTCTTTGGTGTCGAAACTATATATACTGTAAATAAGTTATGAATTGTAATTGTCTATATCTGAAGGGGATATTAGTTTTGTCCATGGGGAGGTAAAGGTTGTAAGGAAAAAAACTTAAAATGGACTTATGAATAATCACATGGAGATAATTCGTTGTCAATATGCAAATCGTATAACCGCTGCACAAATCGTTGACAACATGCGCACATCGCTAAATAAAAATACATAACAGTTCTATCGAATCAGGATAGTACGAGCATAAGATCTCACGCATCAAAGACACATTATATAAAACTTAATTGTTTATCACAGTTCAATACCCCTTCACAAAGGATAGGAGCGGAATGACAACAGGGGCATGTTCAACCTTACGGGATGCTTAAAGTATAAAAAATCTGAATATAAACTATTAAGCATGCACGGAGCACAGGTCGCACGACTGGAGGGTATGACGAACGGACGGATGGAATGAGCATCGAGAATGATAGATAGGTTTTCTTGGATATGGGTTTCATACTGGCGCAAAATCGAAAATATCAAAACGGTCAAAGCGGTATCAAAGTACCCTTTAAACAGTTATTTTCTTATGAAATATAACATCAGAAAGTCTATATTCAACTGCGTGATTTTACCTGTTGCTTTTTCAACACATTCAACAGTAATTTCGGTTCCGCCAAAAATCATTTGAACCCCTGCGGATCTATCAGTGCCACTTCCGGAAAGTGGGACATTGACAGAGCCGACCTGTTTGCTACCCACATCAGTTGTAAATTCAGGATCTGTGTCACTTGTTACAAAGATCGGAATCCCATCGACTCCTGATCTGCAAAACAGGGGTAAATTACTGTTCGTTCTGTGCTTCACCGACGACAAGCCTGTCGCCAGCTGTAACAATAACGGGCCACAAATCTTCACATCTAATTTCTCCATTGGAATAAACCTTTCGTTTAGACCATGGATGTATTTCTTCGTCAAATATTCTTGTTGTACTAATTCCGAAGGTATACTTTGAAACACGCTCTGTAATCGCCGACGGACAATGGCCATAAATAACTGCACCCTTAAGAACAGCAAGCCCTGCTTCTGGTGGCACGAGGATTTTAGCATGCGGAAACTGCTGTTTGACGGTGTCATGGAGAAGCATAGACTCCGAATAGCCTCCAACCATCAGTATGTCTTCAACGCTTTTACATTCCGGTTTTTTGAAGCAAATCAGACAAATGCTCCACAATTTTTATAAAGATGTGGTAAAGAAGGAAGACATGATATCTGCATCCAAGTGAAGCCATGGTTATCTTAAATTACAAAAGTATCATAGCAAATACAATCAAAGCATATTAAGAATTATCATTACTAGAACTTGTACACAAATACGTATTCGTGTTTAATCTTACCTAAGGTAAAGTGTGACATAAACATATTTTCATTCTTTATTTTGATTAATGTTTTTACAAACTTCCGAGCACAAGTGAAAACGAGATGCATATTTTAATGCATAACAATTACCATTGATAGTCTCATAGTCTAATAAAAATAAATTACCAACACGGTTTATACAAAAATTGAAATTTGTAGTTTTAGCATTGATCATACAACGCTCTGTTGATGTGCC
The DNA here is from genome assembly GCF_020536995.1 of Dreissena polymorpha. NCBI lineage: Eukaryota > Metazoa > Mollusca > Bivalvia > Myida > Dreissenidae > Dreissena > Dreissena polymorpha. Next base: position 46,033,052 of record NC_068358.1, on the reverse strand, counting down.
TTCTGAAAAAATGTCAAAGTCATTCAGCCAACGGACTCAAATGGCATTCAAGTCGAGAATCGATGTTAAGTCTATTGTCATTTTAGGCTGCCGATAAAAAAAAATTGTGTGTCTTAAATAACGCTTGATCAGCATCACAAAATGCTTACCCTTTTTCCGTAACCTGCTGTTTGTAGTTTGTTCTTCATTGACTGTCCCGTAGTATCTTGCACGCATTCAAGAAAGGATACTGGTACTTTAATTGTAATTTTACCACCATTTGTGGTATCTACGGCTCTCGTTTTGATTTCAAAGTCACGAAGAAGTTCAATGTAATGTTCCATATTCTCTTCTTTGAATTTCTGCATAATTGATTTATCTGCATAAACACACAATAAAATAATATGAGTTAATACCAATGTCCTAAAAATCAATCTTAAATATAATAATCATTTAATTTTTCCAGTATCAAGTAAATTTATATTGCAAGTACCTGTAAGCTCTCCAAGAAAGTCCAAAAACGCTTCATCCACCTTTGTTCCTCCCCAGTCACCGCCACTAGCCTTGTGGACCTCTTTAAGGTTTCCCCCTGCGCAAACCTCATGCACTGTTATATCAATGGTTCCCCCTGCAATGATTTATTTGTTTTATGTATAACCGCGAAATTGAAATTTGTAAACCGATTTCAAAAGTTAGAATCTTTGAAAAATAAAGTGTGTTAAACACATCATTTCTGTAGTTTTAGAATTGATATATTTTTTGTGAACAGCAAACACAAACGCGCGTTATGATAACTATATAGTTATTATGTTCATTAAGTCATTTTATGTTTGTCGAGTTTTTCAGCCACTTTTTTTTTCAAACTTAGGCAAAACTCAGTTGACAGTTATGCGCTTTATAGATTACCAGGTAAGTGTTAAATACAGATACATTTATTTACTTGAACCAGTCTACCAAAAAATCAAAATCATTTTGTCAGAGGCTTAACAAATTTATTTTAAAAAATCACAAAAATATTCACAATATATTTTTTTCCAACTCGCAAAGTCGAAAGACTTGATTCCCCTTCTCTCTGCGCGGGCAAGTGTCTGCAGTAAAGAGAGGCTGCCTCTGGTTCTAATGCAAGGGTAAGTTTATCAGATGAAATCCCGGCCTTAAATGATAAACACATATTAGTAAAGCTTGGTTTACGTCTAAAATACACAAATAATCAACGGTATTGTAGAAGGAATGAAACTTATGCATGAACTTAACGGAAAGCATTGTAATCAACGTATGTTATTGTAAAATCTTGTATTTTGTTGAATAAGCTTTTTCTTATCGTAATATACATGTCATTGAGTAAAACTATCCAGATGTGGACGTATCGTAATTTTATATCTAGATGTCTACAGCATACCTGTTCAGAGGCAAGTCTCAAAATGTTTTGCTGAATCATTCCAGATAACAGGCACAGTCAAAACCCAGTGAATGTCGTCTGCTTTCAATCCTGATACTTGTCTTTCAGATAGTTTGCATAAGTCATTCTTCATTAATCTAGTGGTAATACAGACAAAATCATTGCATTTGTATGTTATATTTTGATTACCCGAAAAATACTTGAGCATAAATCTTAAACCTAAAAATGTCTATAATATACCTAGTTCATATTTGGGTAAAGAATGGTAAAAAAACTAATTTACCATGTAAAATTTAAGAAATATACCATTTACAAAATTAGAAACATGTTTTAACCATTTAAGGAACCATATTTCGATGACGTCATGACGTTACTTCCGGCATAACAAGTTTTTAAAAGCTCCGTTAAATTATGCGCTTTATCTAAGATTTTACAGAAAATAACAATGATATCAATGTGAAATTTAATGTAAATAATAGAGTATTTGACAGCGGTCATTTTGATACCAATTGAACATGGCAGAACGGATACAGAATTGCGCGTTGATCGCTACAAAAAAATCCGGACTTGAAACAACAAGTGGACCGATGGAAACAAGAGACTACGAGTTAAATAGTGAAAATGCAATGAAAAAGAAACTCTATGCGACCACAAGGGACCACGCGATTGTCAAGGTGACTGGTGGTGGGCTGAAAATCGAATTTAGTACTGGTATGTATGAACTTTTCAAATGCTGTGCTGATGAGTTTTACCAGTCTGAAACTTTGAAATTTAAATGTCAAAAAACACCAGTGTATGATAATATTGGTAGTTTAGTGGAAACTAAATACAGGCTATCATCCGGAAGAAATGGTGTGTATACAATTAACTTGTATCACACAAAATGTTCGTGTCTGGTTAATGGGAAAATGGTGAATCAGTTTGCGGAAAGTGACTTATTAGAAATCATACAACTCACTTCAAATAAATTAATATCAGAAAACCTGACCGTCGATGAAGTGAACGCAAAATTTCAAGAAATTCTTCAGGAATGCATGCTAGTGTTGACAAATAAACAAACTGAAGAAAAAAGATGTATGTTGTTTGAGACCGGAAATAAATGATTTCAATTTCATGGTAAATACCAAGCAGCCTGAACATTTTGAATCGGTGTTAAAAGTTCAACACGTGAAAATTGACGCAAGTACTCAAACGGAGAGCACTGGGATTGAATTTGATTTTGAAACACTTTTTTGTTTGATTCAAACCATTCAAAAGTCTGTAAGTGATATGCGCAAAGATGTATGTGAGCACAGCTTAAACACCAATCGCGGATTCAATGAGTTGAAAGACATTATCCATAGTGTAAAAGTAATTAGTACAACGAATTCCCGAGGTACGGACGACAAATGCGATTGTTTACAGGAAAACGTTCAATACCTAAAGCAAACACTAGACCAATTAAATATATCTGTACAGAAAAAATTTCAATCGCTCGGAGATATACTTAAGGCAAACTCCCTACCAAGTGTTCTTTCCAAAGGTTATAGGAATGGCTCTGTAGAAGCCACAAGTAAACGGATGTCCGATGATTCCGTTGAAAATGACACATTACTAGAAACCGAACAAATGACACTTGAGCCTAGCCCACAAGCGATCTCCGATATACAAGAAAGTACTGTGCATTTTGAAGAAGAAACCAATAAAGGCGAGCATAGATCGAACATTACGCCACAAACGTCGAAGACGTTACTGATTGGAGATTCAATTTTGAGAGGCATAAATAAGCGAGGATTATGCGAATCTGTGGACATATGCACTTTGCCAGGGAAAACAATGCTGGATATCTGTGAAAAGCTGCGAAAAATGAATATCTCTGACTTATCAAAAATAATAATATTTGCTGGTGGGAATGATGTCTCGAATGGCCAGCAAATTTCAATAATCAAAGATGTAATCTTGCAGACTTCGCAATGCATTCAAGATCAAACAAATTGTGAAATATTTATTTGTAAAATAAGTCCTCGACGTGATGTTGATGTACGCGATTTCAACTCAATGCTAGAAGATGTATCAAGTGAACTTCCGGTAAAGCTGATCGATTGTTATAATTGTTTTGTGTACGGAAACGGACAATTGGCGAATCGACTATTCAGACCTGATGGAATTCACCCAAGTAATTATGGATCAAGTTCACTTGTGGCAGCAATCAATGAAGTAGTGCATATAACTAAGAAAAGAATGCAGCAGCAACAACAACAACATCGTCAACTTGATCAAAATCAGCGGAGGCGAACTTCTAACGGTGACTTCAAAAACGGGCATCGTGAATACCGGAGCGCTAAACCGAACTTCCAATACGGGCTTCATGGCTTTAGGAACGGGCATCGTGACTTCCGGAACGGTTATCATGACTTCCGGAAAGGGCATCATGACTTCCGTAATGGGCACCATAACTTCTTCAGGCAGCATGATCTAAGGAACGCACACCTGGACACCCGGAGTGAATATCAGGATTGTCATAATGAAAATCGTGACTTCCGGTACGTTCGTCGACACGTCAATCATGAAAACAGTCGACACTGCACGAACTGTGGACGTCAAAATCATGTTACACGTGACTGCAGACTACCCAAAAGACAATAGGTTACTGATGACAGACGTACTACATCGTTATATAGCACAAATAAATTTGACATTCTTTCGTCGGTATGTAACCAATGTGACTCGCACAAATGTAAGTGTAGTTTAATTATTGCTAATGATGATACAAATCAACATAAACCACATTGCTTAAGATTGAATAATGTTAAATGTAGCACAATAAATAACTTAGACACCGATATATCATCCCTGGATAGTAACGTTCTTATGGAATCTCACATACAATCTACTTTAAAATGTAACATAAATAATGATTATTATATTCCATTTACATATAAAGGTTTGCATATTATGCATTTGAATATCCAACATTTATTGCCTAAATTGGATGAAATTCGTGTTTACTTACACGAAAATAGTTCTTAAGATATAGTAGGCTTTTGTGAAACATTTTTAAATGATAAAACGGAGATTAATACAATATCCATATCCGGTTACAGCATTGTAAGACGTGATAGGGCTATTTCTGCTGGAGGCGGTATAATAGTTTATATAAAAGATAGCATCTCTTTTGTACGTAGACATGATTTAGAAAGTGACGATATTGAATCTATTTGGCTACAAATCAACATTGAAAAGTACAAACCATATCTAATTAACTTTGTTTATCGCCCACCAAATAGCCCTCAATCTTGGATTGACTCATTTGAATTACAGATAAATAAGGCAGACATGGAAGATTGTAATATGTATTCAACCGGGGATTTTAATTTTCACTGTTTAAGCCAAAACATATTTAACAATAAGAAATGGGAAAAACTTATCACTGATTTTAATTTAAAACAACACGTGTCTTTTCCAACAAGGGTTACGGAACGTTCATCATCAATATTAGACCATTTGTATTCAAAATATGACAACATTTCTGAGGTAATCATACCAAAAATAGGCATAAGTGACCATTACCCAGTAGTTTTTACATTAAGCGTCAAAGGTAAAATTGTTAAAACAGATGATCATAAAATTATTAAGTACAGATGTTTTAACAAATTTAATGAAATCAATTTTCAAAATGACTTAGCAAATGCTAATTTTGATATGGTTGAAACAATAGAGGATGCTAATGAGGCATTTGAAGTTTTTTATAACATATTAAACTCAGTCCTTAATAAGAATGCCCCTATCAAATATAAAAAAGTGAAGAGATTACAACAACCTGGTTGGTACAACGAAAACGTAAAACAAGCAAGGTCTTTAAGGGATAAATATAAACGTGAATCTAATTGGCCACAATATAAGTTGTGGCGTAATAAATGTAACAGTGCAATCAAAATGGCTAAAAAAGAATATTTTTCGAATGCGGTACAAAACAAAACAAGTGCGAAATCGCTCTGGAAAACTATTAAATTAGCATCAAATGAACACACAGAATCCTCTATTTTGCCAAATGTAATAAGGAAGGATGATCGGATAATATCTGGTAAAACAAATGTAGCTAATGCACTTAATGATCACTTTGTTGACATCTCGAAACTTATTAAAAAGACTAAATTTGCTGAACACGATTTCCACTCACTAAAAACATATCTAGATGCTAAGCTAGAGTCTAAGCATTTCTCTGTTCAGTTTATTACCACATCAGAAGTTAGTACTTTAATTAATCAACTTCATTCAAACAAATCTGCTGGGGCTGATGGTATAGGACCCAGCATTATTAAACTTTGCAAAGATTTCATTATACAACCAATCACTGCTCTTATAAATAACTGTATATCACATGGAACTTTTCCCGACATGATTAAAATTGCAAACGTAATACCTTTATATAAGGGTGGATCGGTAGAAGATCCCAATAATTATAGACCAATATCACTTTTACCTACTATATCTAAAATATTTGAAAAGCATATAGCTAAACAATTGCATATATATCTAGAATCTACAAGTCTATTAAACAAAACCCAGTCGGGTTTTCGCAAATATCATTCTTGTCAAACAGCATTGATTAATATAGTTGATTCATGGCTTAAACAAATTGATAATGGAAATCTGGTAGGTACAATTTTCTTGGATTTTAAAAAAGCATTTGATCTTGTGGACCATAGGGTTCTTTTACACAAATTAAAACTTTATCATTTTAATGATAGGTCATGCGACCTATTTTCTTCATATCTCCGCAATCGATTTCAGTTTATCAAAGCAGAAAACACTACCTCTACTTGTAAAAGCATCATTGCTGGTGTTCCCCAAGGATCTATTTTAGGACCTCTTCTATTTCTTATTTACGTTAATGATCTTTCGCTAGATCTTACATGTGATTCTGCAATGTATGCTGATGATACAACATTGCACACTGTGGGAACAAATATTCAAACACTTCAAAATAAGCTACAAACAAATCTTTCAATTGTAAATGATTGGTGCCAAACTAATAACATGATTATTAATCCACTAAAAACTACTTGTATGGTATTAGGGTCAAAACGTAAAGCTCAAAACATGACAGATCTAAAACTTAAAATTTCAGATACGGTGATCAAAACAGTAAATTGTCAAAAACTTCTTGGCCTTTATATTGACAATACTCTATCTTGGAAACTACACATTAACAGCGTTTGTTCAAAAATGTCATCACGAATGTTTCTTTTGCAAAGAATAAAACCATATTTAACCCTTGAAATGCGTAAGCTCTTCTATAATGGTTATATCTCACCTATATCCGACTACGCATGCGTTACCTGGGGTTCAGCGGCCAAAACGGAAATTAATAGAATAGTCAAAATACAAAAGCGTTGTGGTGCACATATTTTAAATAAAAAGTACAACACTAATTCAAAAACACTATTTAAAGATCTAAAATGGTTGACTTTCGAACAGCGTAATCACTATTTCATGTCAGTTATTGTATTTAAAGCATTTCACAATCAAACCCCAACATACATACGTGACCTTTTGACACCTTCACAAAATATTCACTATAACTTGCGATCTTGCGAAAAGGGGGATTTAAAGCTAGTGCGAATACCCAAAACAAACTATTTCAAACAATCGTTTGAATTTTCTAGCAAAACAATTTGGAATTCGTTACCCCAATCTATACGTCAAACAAACAATTTAATTACATTTAAGAAAAAATTAAAAGCTTATCTTTCTTCCACACTTTATGAAATAAACTGAACATGCTTCATGTTGTTTTAGTAAATAACATTAGTTTAATGTTTAAATACTGTTCTTGCATAAATGGTTATTGTAGTTTTATGTCTGTCATTTGTTTTTAATTATAATATATATCATTATATATGTATGCATATATGATTCTTTATGTTTTGTTCTTATTGCTCAAGATGAAATATGATGTATTTGTTGTAAATTGTATCTTGTTAGAAGACCTTGTTGAAAATAAGAAATGTATTATATAAATTGCATATTATGGAATTTCATCTGATGTATTTCTTAACAAGTCTATCTTCTTTAAATAAAGATTTTATTATTATTATTATTATTATTGTTAAGTCAATCTTACTTAAAATGGTACAGACTATTTATATTGACACTATCTAGACAGTTTGATCTTATTTCAAGTGAGGTAAACATAGGTCATAGGGGTAAAATTCTTTTTTTTTAAACTTGGTAAAAAAAACACTTAATAGCCAGATTTAAGATTTAATCTTGACGAATCATGATAGTAATGTTTTTCTTGACAATATCATTAAAATTTGGATCAAGTCATATCTTGAACAAACGTTAGTCTGAATGTTTGCTGATGTAGTGGACTGTAAACGTTTTCAATTAATGGAGACGGATATAATATAGTTATACAGGTGAAACGATACTGTATGATTACTATAAGGTATATCAAACATCATTTAGACAGTTAAAACTTGCTTGATTGACAATGAAAACACTGTCAACGCTGGAAGCTCTCGACCACTTTCGTCTTCCAACATATTGTCTTTGCGAATGGACTAAAAATAAATGGAACACAAACGGTTACATGAACTGCATAATAAATAAAGTCATTTGTATTTTAGCGTTGTTTTTTCGAAGTCGTTTTTTACAAATTCGATATGCGTTTGTAAATCATTACTCCGTGTCTGGATCTTTTAGCTTACAGGAATCTTTTGAAAGTTGGTTATCGCACCAAGAGCTTTCTCCAATGATTCACACCAATATTTTGACATGTTACTTCTTACGATTTACCTTTTGCCATAGCGACCATTTTGAATCTTCGGAAGTAGTACCATTCCTTGTGTTCATTGTCCACGCTCAAATCGCTGTAGCGAGTTTCCGCCTCAAACGCGAACGCTTCAACTCTTTCACCGTCTGGTCTGATCAGAATACATGTTGGACCTGTACGACAAAATAGTGTTGCATTCAGTTTTATTTCTTAATACTATACGTCGGAAAGAAAAACAAAAACAAATTAATAAATATGTTCTAAAATCGTCAGTTAATGCTTTATTCAAATTACATACCAAACCCAAAACACTACCTGATATTGGAGTACAATAATTGCGTATATTTCAAAATTAATAAGAGAAAGTATCAGATTGATAAATACATGTATATATTTAAAAACATCGCTAGACAAGCCTAGCAACGAAATTTTCTTCATCAACCAAAAGTACGTTAGCAAAGTAAAGTAAGTCATTGCCTGTTTCGGACATTCGACAAACATTGCGATCGCTGCATTTGAGCAATCAATACAAAGAATCAATACATATTAGTAACAATATTAGAAATAATACATCAAATAACTTGAAATAACTCAGATAATCTGAAACTATCCTTTAAGTACTTATTGTAAATATCATATTGTATAAAGAACTAAAAAGAACCAAGATTTAAATTGATAAAAATATACACACGTTAACGTTTACCTTTTTGAGAAGTTAGCTGGCCTCCACTCCATAGTTTTGCAGAAACTTTGAGCGGATCCCTTTTGTATTCATGTTTGAATGAAAACGCCCAACCAGAGTAGGTTGTCCCAAAGTCTATGGCGGCAACCACTAAAGCTCCTTGTTTGGCAGCCTATGTTACAATGTATATATCTTTAAAACAACAACCATATTAATTCGGTTCTTTTCTGTGGAACTTTAAATATTCACACAGAACGTTGAGGATAAAAATTACGCTTTAACACTGCAATAAACATGCATATAAATAAGTATTTCATTTTACATCTTAAAATAAAACGGCAGACCAAAAATCAAATGTATCAGTTATTTTTGACTTTGTAAATGGCTGCCAAATGCATGGACTTTGGATATAAAGAACTGTGTATTTGAAGTACACACCCACTATTGCAAAGTAACTAAAATTATAGAGGTTTCACCTTATGTTAAATATTTCAATTTTGTGCGAATATATTGTACAGAGTAAAGCAAACTTTATATCTATCACAATAATTTAGTAACTTAGTTCGTATGCCGGACACTTTTCATATTAATTTATTGAAACTCATAGGGTAAATATATTATAAATATATATATATATATATATTATATACAATTCAAATCAAGTGTAATTACGTGATATCATTATTCGCAATAGTTATGTGTCAGTAAATACTAAATTGTAAAAAAATAGCAACTACAGTTTTGCATAAGGTATTTTAAAACGTTATCCTTACTAAATCTTACTTTATGAAGCTTAAATTTTATTAAAACAAACTCGAAATAAATCAAAGTTTCAAAGTGTGAACGTCATTGAACGAGGTCGATATTTGCCACTACCCTTATAGTGAAATAAAATTGCTGTGCCCTCATAGAACTGCCATCAATAATGAATCATTAATATGAAAATAAATAAACAACACATTAAATGCATCGAGTGATTATCGAGGTTATTAAAAATCCTTATTTTTTTTTAGAATTTCAGCAACATTGCCATGAGGCACATTGTTGCCCATACTTTAAACTATCAAACCGTCACTTAACTTTTTTTAACAAATTTAAAAAAAAGGCTATAAATTATTGACACACAGGCGGTCACACATATCACAATACAGTTTAAACAAACTGTTGTAGTTAACATGAATTCGTTTAGTCTACAAATACATTCTACAATTGACCTGAAAATCCGGACAACCAGTTTGAACTATTAGACACAATACACTTGTTATACAGTGCTCAACCATGTCTTTTGATTTCTAGATCCACCGTTTGAAACACACTTAAACCGTTATTGGAGAAAACATGATGCATCACGTATATTCTTCTTTGTATCGACACAAATACCAGCCTAGTGTTTCTCTCAATAGCTAAAATGTAACTATTACTATTTATAGTTCATTTATAGCTTTTGCTATTTATAGTTCAAATACTACTTTGCCGTTGGAGTCATAGCCCTTGTTGTAATAGCCATTGGTTCCATTGGTTTCATCTTCATGGGCAACAGTGTCCTTTACTTTAAGCTTCGGCTGTAACGTAAATGAGAGAATCTGAGTAGGCGACAATCCAATTATTACATGAAAGAAGGGAAAGGGCTTGTTCACAGTTTGATGAATTGACAAAATTGAACCATGAAATATCTTTAAAAAAATTATACGGCGTTGATCACATCGTGCTAAGTGTTGATGAAGGATAAAGAGTTATATCAATAAGATCCATGATAGCGAATGTCTTTTTCTGCACATTTCCTAGATGCATCACACGCAAATAAATTACAAGGTGTTGCGCCAGATTTAGTGGCTTGATTCACATTATTGTTAATAATTGATCATATATCTATAGATACAGAACATAAAGGCGCTTCAAGTGAAGTAGCGGCGTACAAAACATTTAAGAGATCAAAAGATATGGGACATTTTTGTCAGGCTGAAGACACATAATCAGAGTTATAGCGATCACGATAAGAAATTCTGCATTAAGTAGTGCATCGATACAGTATAAACAATGCAAGAAGTTGGACGAATTATTCTTTACTAATGACATCTCTTTGGTCTCTGCGAAGATAACAGGCATACACATGAGACAATTTTTAACCATATTAAATCTATATCCTTATACTGTGCACCTATATATATATATATATATATATATATATATATATATATATATATATATATATATATATATATATATATATATATATATATATATATATATATATATATATATATACATGTTCTATAATGTGTTTTGTGATTTTTTAGCCGTACATCATATTCTCTATAAAAAAATAGCTTTTCTAATCATCTAATTAAAGCCAAACAATGCAATCAATGCCATTGATTTTACGGTTGTGACATCTTTACGATTAAGTATTAAATATAATTCACAATGTCAACACTCGTGCGCTGTCATCTATGCTGGCGCAATAACTAGTATGTATGCATGAATATGGTTGCTATACCCATTTTTATCTTTTGTAGAGTCTGTATTTGTCAAAGTTTTATTTATATGATATCGTGATAGTACAGAAACAACTCAAACTTACCAGCGTAACATTTAAGTGCAGTAAGTCCTTTCGAAATTCTTACGGACGTCCAATTAAACATACACTTGTTTGTTTATGCACAGTTTGTCAATTTTTGGGGTACCGGTACCTGCATCGACTCCTTGCGAATTCTCTTTCTTGTCCGTTGTTTTTCACGTAGAGTCAGTTTTCTATGAATTCCAACATATTTTGATCGCATTTATCGTCTTTTTCATCTGGTATATTTGAAAAATAAAAACATTTGGCCGTCATACTCTTTCACTTGAGGTTAGTTATTTCTGCTTGCAATTTTGATTCTTTCACGTTTGCTGACTCCTTGCCACTTTGCAAATTGCTTATGGATTAAAGTATCGATTCTGCTTCTTTTTTTATTGTCTATCACATTCGCACTTAAATCACATGATTTTTCTTATTGCTTTTATTATCTTATCAAATTGTTCATCCGCTGTTTTATTGTGTCGATCCGATACACTTTTACCGACATTTTCGAATTAGGTTAAGTTGACAAAGTATTTTTTTTACCGATTTTCAAACCTGCAACATAGATGTCAAGATGTCCGAGTCTGCCAACGATAATGACGTTGTGGGAGAATAAACCGTGCCCATGTAAAAGTGTGTGTATTTATCAGGTACATCTGAAATCTGTGTAAGCTGTTTACTGCTTTAAAACTATCGTTTTATTCACGTGATTTACCTGCATTTGTCCGGCTTGACTCCCCACTGGTAATACTTGGACATTTTGCTCCATTTTCGTTTTGTTAGTCCTTTTGTTCATGTCTTGATTTGAGCTCGATTGACCTTATCCGGTTAATGTTTAAAAGGTTAACGTTTCCATGTCAGCAATATGTATCCAAATGTTAAATTCAAACAGATTGTCTCTGTATATCATGATATTTTCATAGATATGCCTTATTTCATATGTTTTTCATTTTGACAGATTATTACCCGCCGTGTTTACGCATTCGTATCAATATTGTAAACTAACCATAAGACAGCCTTTTCGTGTAGGTGGTAAAATACTCTTTGAACAAAGCCTTGTTTTATTGCTTGTTTAATATATTGCTTGTTGATTTAACTTAAATGGATTTATGTAGCAATATTTTGTCTTGTTTTAGTACTTTGTTATCGTATTATAGTTTTTCGAATGGCGAAGAAAGGTTTACACTGCGTGCGCTTTTAAGACAAGTACACACAGACATTAACCTAATATTGTATATATCTGAGCATCCATGCGCGTTGAAGCCAGTGCTGTTCTGGCTTGCTTAGCACACAGAACGACATACCAGTCCAGCATTGAAATTTCTTAATTAAGGCAAACGTTCATCTTGCTCAGCGTACCAGCGCGACAAATCGTCACAATACTAGACATGTATGAGTGATTGCACTGCTGTCTCAGCGCCACAGGATGACCTTACAGATAAGTGTGCGTTATTATTGAACGAGATAAATGCAGATCTAGCTCAACATAAGTTATACGTATAGAAGTCAATGCTGACCTTGCTCAAAATCACACATCGACATACCAAAGCAGCATACGTTAGTTTTTTAGTCCGTTAAGTTGCCACACTTTTACGCAATCGACATCAATTCAACCAAATGATGATCTGGTTTAGCATTCCGGTGAGACATACCAGCCCAGCATTTGTTTGCGTAAGTGAAAGCGGAATGTGATCAAACTATGAATGGCATCAAGACATACCAGATGAGCATTTGTCATCTTCAGTCAAAGCGAATGATGATTTAGAACAGCAACCGAGCGCAGCATACCAGGTCAGCATTAGTTTATTAGTTGGTCGCGTTAGCGGCCAGCTAAATTTACAGAGCATGTTTTGCAAATCAGTATGCGCTTAGAAGCCTTAAGTACGGTAAGAACCACAACTCACCCTGCAAGGGACGATTACCGCTGCCTGTCTGCAGCAGACGACAAACGATTCTGCTCTAGCAGTGAGTGTATATACCCTCTAGCAGTGAGTTTATATACCAGCTTGTAAGTCGACATTGGCCAGTCTAGTGTTTATCATTGAAATCTGTACTTATTGGCTGCTTTCAGGGAAAACGGGGCTTATAGCACGTCAAATAAGATAAGCCTGTGCACTCTGATTAGCCTGTGCTATGCGCATAAGCTAATCAAGGACGACAACAGCGAACAACGTCAGTGCCTTCAGCGCTTTGATATTACTAGTGATTTCTGATGTAGCTTAAAATGCCAGCGCAACATATCATATCAACAATCGTTATTTATAATGAAAACGAATGCTGATTTAGCTTAACATCCCAATGCGACATACCAGACGAGCGTTCGTTATCTTTAGTGAAAGCGAATTAATATTTAGCTCAGCAACCTGCGCAATATATCAATTCAGCGTTTGTTTTATATTAATAGTGATTTCTGTTGTAGCTCAGAATACCAGCGCGACATATCAGATCAGCATATATTTTATCCCACTTTTACAGCGAATTCGGTTGATAAAGCCGTGTCTATTAAATATCGTCTACAATCAACGGCACGGCTATAATCAACAGCACGAAATGACGTCATCAACTGCCGAGCCGGACAACTTTTTTCCCACGCACCTCGTCACCTGTAATTGTCAAGTGCATCAATAATAAAAACAATCTCAAATGTTTGTCAATCTTAATGACCTTAAAACAAATAAAAGTAGTGAAAAAATCGTGTTTGTTGTCATTTATTGTCAATAAACTTCTAGTTTTAGGTAAATTTAACACTATGTTGCAAAAAGGTTCTGATATTGTTTCTCCCCTTTCACGGAGTCGGTTCGAGTTGCTCCCCTTTGACTAAAGAAAACAATCGTCTGCGAAATTGTAACAACTCAAAATGTCGGACGAATTTAACAAAGCCAATTTCTCATTAATTTGGGGTGAATTAAATAATGAAAATGAGCAACAAGCAACTGAAACAATGGAATTAACACTAAGCAAGTTCCAGGAACAATATGGGTTTGATCGCTCTATTTTGTTTACAAATGAGATTGAATTGACAACTGAGAATAAAACTAGCCCCAGTAGTAACTTTGGTTCTGCACCATCAAGTAGCAATACCATCCCCTTTAAATCCTATTCCAGACATGCCTGACAATAAAGTTCTTAGATATTAACCCCAATTATGTTGGTGATATCATTGTCCATAATTAAAATAAAAAGACTGTAGCGAAGACCTTGTCTGACACAAACAAATTAAAAAGGTTTTTAATGTCAAAAGCTGAATCAAAAGAAATCCACCACATAGAACCAACTCTTCTTGATGAGTTTTTGGTCACTTTCCTGTTGTCCCGTAAAAAGTCAAATGGCACAGGTTTTGAACCAAGCTCCCTTGGAGATGAACGGCTATAACTAAAAGAAATTGTCAAAATAACATATTGAGCAGAAAACGTATCATTTATGACAAAATTGGGGAAAAATACGCAAGTGTAGTCTGTACAAAACTATTACGATGACACATAAAGTTGCAATTAATAAATAAAAGTCGAAAAGTCACATAATACAGTAATACTGTTAGCCTACGAAATATAAATTACTAAAAAAAAATTTTAATTAAAAAAAGATGGTCGAAAAGATAAATGAAACAGTATAAGAAATATAAATCACCAATTAAGGGTAAGGGAAACCGTCCTAGGGAGGCCCATCCGCTGAGTGATACCGACATCAATCTGCTCTGGGAGAAGGGGATCTTTGGCACCGAGTCTCCGCAGGCCTTGTTAAATACAATCTGGTTGAACAACTGCCTTCATTTCGGCTTGCGAGGAACAACGGAGCAATACAATTTGCGGTAAGAAACCTTTTTAACACACAAACACACAAAATATGTATCAATATTTCTTATTATTTTTCATCCCATTTCACAAAGTACATCCGCTTTAACTTAAATGCTGTCTTTTATTGTTGTTCATATCTGACATAAAATAAAGATTCTTGTATCTTGTTATGTGGGGAGACGTTCGCCTCCGTGTATACTCGAATGGTGTGGAGTATCTCGAGTTAAACGAGCGCCAAACGAAAACACGCACAGGAGAGAACATTGCTGACATAAGAAAAGTGTCTTTTAAGATGTTCAGCCCTTCTGGACCAAGAAATCCTGTGTTAATTTACAGGCTGTACTCGAATATGCGTCCATCTGATTTTTCTTCAGATCAGCACCCTTTCTACCTGGCAAAACGCACAATTGACAGTGCATCCCAGTGGTTCTTGCGTCAACAATTGGGTGTCAACAAGCTAGGTCAGATGCTGAAGGCCATGGCAAAAGACGTCGGCTTTCCCGAGCACAAGAGAATAACAAACAACTCAGTTCGCAAATTCCTGGTCCAAAAACTTCGAAATGCAAACATTCCACCCACTGAAATCATGGCCATAACAGGGCACAAAAATGTCCAGTCAATAACCTATTATTCCATCATATCTGTTGAACAGCAGCAAAAGTGTTCCAACATTCTTGCTCAGTCCAGTAAATGTAACAACCCAACAGTTTCCTCGTGTTCACCTTCGTGCACTGAAACTATGGCCAAAATGCAGCCTACACAACCACTGTCTACCGTTGAACAAGTTGATCTTGATGTTCGCCCCACCCAGTCACTTCACCAGCAAATGTCTTTCTCTCGTTCGAACAACTTTGCCTCACAATTATTTGGTGCCACTTTCCACATTCAAAATTTAAATGTGTATAATTAGCTTGAATCCAAGTTATTATTGTTATTTCGTCACGAAATTACCACGTATTATAACAAAGAAGCAACTATTTTGCACCTCGTGTTCTAGTTGATAGTTTGAATTTCGAAAGTAAATTGTGTTTGGTGTTAGGCTACGTTGTATACAAATATAGTTCCTTGTATATAACAACTAAATGTTATATTGATATTATACAACTTTTGGATTTGCAATTCAATATGAATAAAAGTGTTATTAATAACGCACGACTCTTTGTCACAGAACGATATTCTGATTTAAAAAAATGACAATTTGATCAACGGTTATTTTTGGAACGAGGAGTAATACACTGACGTTGGTTACACTACAGTCATTATCAAAGTACGACAAACACTCATGAAAACTAATTTTCTTAAAATAAAAAGGTTTACTGAATACAAAAGTGGGTTAAATAGAATAATAGGTAAGTGTTGATTTTAAATCAGGTTTATCATGCTCAGCACGAAAACAAAAAGCACTCGCCAAGGCTCATGCTTTTTATTTTCTAAGCCTCGCATGATAAACCTGATCAATTATCAACACTTACCTATAATTCTCTATATCTTGAATGAAAGCGAATGCTGGTTTAACTCAACATCCCAGTGGGACTTACCGGCTTAGAATTCGTTATCTAATCTTATATCTAACGTTGATTGTGCTCAGAATCCCAGCGCGACATATAAGATCAGCATTTGTTGTAATAGGATAAAACCATGGCTGAGATAGCCCAACTTCTCAGCGCGACAAAACACGTTAGATTAATTATCTTTTAAGATACATAACCACTCAAAATCAACAAATACTTCGCAAAATAAAGTTAACCTAAAGAAAATCCGTGTTCCTTATAGCAATAGCCATATACGTTAACGCTAGATGTTATATGGTAAAATTGGTTTAACGAGATACAAAATGCTCATTTTTTCTTTTTGTGGGACAATACTTTCCTTTGTATTTCCCGCGACGATATCCCAACATTTACGAGCGGACGCAAGGTTAGCTTCGGGCAGCGTCGGAAGCACGACTCTGTTGTCATAAATAATAAGTATGTCGTTAATAAGCGGAGTTTCATCGAGAACGTCCTGTTCTGAGCAATTCAGCATGAAAAAACAGGCGAGCGTTCAAAAAGTGAAAGTGTATGTGGGGTAAAACTTAACTGAATGGAACTGCGTCACGAATTCCCATTATTTTTAAGTTGTCCGTTATCAAAAACAATGGCGCGCGAAACTAACCGAATGAGTACGATCCTGACTCAGATAATCCGTGATACAAAACAAGATGTGTAGATGCTAAAAAGGTTGCAGAATGTTAGTATTTAAACATTTTTACACAAATGGTACTTGTTTAAGGGTCTGTATGATGTAATTGATCTTCGTGTGGCACGTTTTTTAAAAACATTATAGTATTGGGAAATGTTTATGGATCTTTTAAGAAAGACACTTGGTGTCCTGGTTCAACATCCGTGCGCTACATACCAGCTTAACATTCGTTATGTCTATTGAAAGCTGATTCTAAGTTAATGCTTATCTTGCTACCATTCTTACCTTTAGAGAAAGCAAATTGTGATTCAGCTCAACATCCAAGAGCAACATACCAGATAAACATGCGTACTATTTAATGTCAACGAAAGCTGATGTTGCTTAACATGCCATGCAACATATTTGGCTCAATACCCTCTCGCGACATACTAGACAAGCTTTCGTTATCTTTATTGAGAGGGTATTCTGACTAAATTCTTGCCTTGCCAAGCATCCCTTATTGACTTTTCATCTCACCATCGTTTTAACAAGTTGAGGTTAATAAATATCTTTCCAGTATCCCTGTGTGAAATTTCAGATATCAATATATGATCCATGCAAGTTGTGTTCTAAACCCATTTGATTCATTGATGTGTATTAAAAAGCTCTGGAATTTGTTTGGCCAGTGTCCGTTGCGTTCAAATTTACAAAGATCTTAAAGTAACTAATTGAATTTAGTTGATTTAAAAAAAAAAGAGAAACAAGCAACTTATTTAAACGATCAAAGTGTTATTGTTGTTAAAAAAACGGATTATTTTCAGTTATTTTTAAAGACGAAACAATATTTTTTAATTTAACAGGATTCGATGATCATGTTACTTTTTAGGATTACCTAATACTAGTTCTTCATCATTAAGGTAGAGTTTGGTCATTCAATTTGCTCTGCGTCTCCACATCAGATATAACAAAAACAGGTTGTATTTTCAGGTATTAATTAAATTAAAAAAATATATATTCACGCTTCAAGATATTGTAACTTGAATCATAAAACCTTGCGTTGTGCCATTTTATACCGTCTAATCATTATTATTAATTTTATCGTCCTCATCAATCATTAGATTTTTATCGTTTGATAAATGTTTTAACGCAACTTTCATCATTCGTTTAACCTCTTGACCATGTGAGCTGTATATCATCTGGCAATTGGAAAAAAATAATCAGAAGTAATTTTGCAGGGGCATAGATTAACATCTAAAGCTGCATCGAGAGCATTCACATCCTACAGAACAGTTACAATCGATGATTTTAATAGTTCTACATGTGCAACATTGTTTTGAGTTACGATTGGAATTTATTGGTCGTTTTCCTGTTTCCATTGCCATTTTGTCGGCATCATATAATGTGCCCATTCCATTAATACCATGATTTGATAATATACGCGTTGGCTACGGAATACCGTTGCATGCGCTGTTGGTGGAAGTCGCTCAGTTGTGACGGATGATTCGGCTGTGGCCACTTTCTCTGTAAAAAAACGTTATGGCTTAGTGATTCTAAGAAATGATAGGGCTTGCCACCAAAGAGATCCACATTCAAGCAGTTGCCAAGATTTTATATTTCCTCTAGAGACTTGCTTTGAAGGAGGAAGGAACGGGCCCATGACTTCATAATAGAAACAGGTTTTATTAATTCCGAAAGATTGACTTCTTTCCAATCCCAAAAACTTTCAAGTAGAACACATGAACTCATTACACAATTTATCTCATAACAGTTCTTTAAAAGGTTAAAATTAAACATATGTGTGTTCCTTCGACTGTTTCTTTACATAAGAGCGGAAGAAGATGGTCTTTTATGCCGGTTCGGAATAATGCAGGAATAAGACGTGCCTGTTCAGTGCAATACTGTTCCAACTCTATTTTCTAAAATTGTACATAAATTAAAAAAAACTTGCTTTTATGTATGCTCTTTGAGATCTAACACATATTTTGTCTAATATCACCACAAAATATCATTTTAATATGTAATTACACATATATGAAATCACATTACAAATTATAAAAAAAGACATAAATCATTATTGGAGTTAGAACAGTGTTCCAACAATAAATTGTAGCAATCAGGAATTTTGGTTTTGTGCAACACTGTTCTAACTTAAATTAGCTTGTTTGGTATTAACATTTCAGCGCAAAACTGCTTCTTGGTTAGGTTTTTGTAGTCTTCTTGAAAACATGGGATTTTTTATGAAAAAACATAATCTAAATAATAAAATCAAAAGTCAAAACATTAAATTATAACAATACTGTAAACATTTTATATCCTTCACTATTAAAGGGATCTTTTCACGCTTTGGTAAATTGACAAAATTGAAAAAAGTTGTTTCAGATTCGCAAATTTTCGTTTTAGTTATGATATTTGTGAGGAAACAGTAATACTGAACATTTACCATGGTCTAATATAGCCATTATATGCATCTTTTGACGATTTTAAAACCTATAAATAATAAAGCGTTGCAACGCGAAACGATTGAATAATTTGGAGAGTTCTGTTTTTGTCGTTAAATTTTGTGAAACTACGAAGATTGCTTATATACGGTATAAAATACATTCTATGTGTACACGGCGGAATAGCTCAGTAGGATAAAGCGTTTTTACTTCAGGACTCTGGCAGGACTCCAGGGATCACTGGTTCGAAACCTGGTCCGGGCAATGTTATTTTCCTTTTTTTAATTTTATTCTTGATTTTTTACTGGAGCTTTTACGATCCAATGTTTACATTTATCGATATAAAGCATTTAATGAATAAGTTAAAAAATGCCAAAATCTGTGAAAAGGCCCCTTTAATAACATGAAGTTGTTTCTATTTGAATTTCATTTATCATATTCGTATTATTAATTATTTTCTTCATATATCTTTAACATTGTTTTATATGAATTTGGAATAAGAGATCAAACTTGCAATGAGCATCATTGTGGTGATTTTCTAAAACAGGATTGTTCATTTCATGTTCTTAATGTTTATTTTGTATTATTCTAGCTATACGTTGAGTACAATAAAAGCATTTCAATGACTTTGTCATTTAAATTGTCGGTAGTTTTTATCAGTTTGATTGTATTTAAAACTGTGTTCATGCTTGAATGGACACAGCTATATCTATTAAGGATTATAAAACTGCATTCATGAAACATCCAGTTTTGAAGTATAATCAATTTATATTACACCAGTCTATGTGTATGTATATATTTTACTGACATTTTATGTTATGATTGATTTATTATTCAAACTTCAAATAAAATTGTGTTATTTCATTCCTTTAGTTTGAATCATTCTTATAGATTCCTCCAATACAGTATTCTGAATATGATTTAGAAGCATGTCTGTAAATATATTGATCGGACAACACACCTTTGACCTTCAAGCTTTTATAGTCTGAAGTGATTCAATCATGTTCAACAATCAATGCTGGTGAAAAATGATTGAACCTAAAAAATATATATTTGCCAAGTGAAATGAAAATGTTTGGTTTTATAAAATACCTGGACAAGCATAATAATATTTCAAGAAACTTATAATTACGTTGAACAAATATGATTGCTAGTTTCATGAACATCAAAATTCTGTCAAAGTGACCAAAAGACATGATGACTCAATATTCAGACAAATGAAAGTCACTGAATTTGGTAAAATAACATAATAACTCCAGAATTGCGGATTGAAAAAAATGTGTAAGAAGATAAATTTCCCCAAATACTGTTTCCAGAAATTAAGACACAAAATGATATAATAGTAACCAATTGCATTTAGATATATTTGTACATATCATCATCTGCTGATGGTTAGCATTTTTTATACTGAAGTATAATATAATTGAACTAAAATAAACAAGAGATTGCCAAGCAATATGTTCCCTACCGGTGAAACTCCACCATTGTCAGTTTTTTTTATTTGTTGCCATAGCAACCAGAATTTTTGACGAAGGAACAAAATGAAATGACGTGCATAATTTCCATATTGCTATCTATCCATGTTTCAAGTTCCATGAAAAAAAGAAGAACTTTTAAAGTTATCGCAGGATCCAGAAAAGTGTGACGGACTGACTGACAGACAGACTGACTGACAGACAGACAGACAGACGGAGTGCAAACCATAAGTCCCCTCCGGTTTATTGGACATAATGATATTGATACTTGTTCTTGAATCGTTGTCTTAAAAAATGATAAAATATGGTTCAATACATTTGCAGCCTGCTTATAACACACTGAGTGTGAACAGGGCATGTTGCCTTAGATAACTGAATTCTGAATTGGTATTATCGTAATTACTTTAAGTCTTCGGACACTAACTTTTCGGACACCCAAATGTTTAGCCACAATTATTATTGATCGTAACTCTAAATTGTCTGACACTTTATGTTGATATGCCATTTTACCAGAATTGTGTTCCGGTGCGCTTATCGGATGACACTTCAATCATGCGTGTTTACAACCAGATTAAGGTCATTAAACTTGGCAGACAATTGCCTATAGGCAATTATGTCAATTTCAATTGGGGCATTGAGTAAATAAAACATATAAAAATTGTAATTTATTCTATATGGAGAGGTATTTTAAAAGCATGTTTTGCTTTTCGTTTTAACGATTGATGCTATACATTTTGCATACCGAATTAATCATCAATTAAAGTTTTTTTTAGAGTGTCTCTAAATGTTCAAACATCTGTATTTTTTTTCTCTTAAAATTTAGACACTTATACTTTGAGTATATTTTTTTATTTGATTTGTTTTGAACACAAAAAAATAATTATCATTTTTAAGTTTCAGAAAACGTAGAATTATTAGGGTTTTGACAAAACACTTTTTAACAAAAGGAGATAACAATTTTAATAACTGAACTGAGATCACACACCTTTTTTAGCGGATTGTTTAAACAATTTAAGTTAAATGTTAAATTTTACAAACAAAAAAAGCAAGCTTTATATTTGGTCACTTTTTATTATCAATAACTTAAACCTTATTTCAAATTAATTTGTAAGTCACACATTTTATTTTGCATATATCAAATATATTTTCTCTGAGGAATTCAAAGATATATGAAGCAATGCCTGGACAATTTTAGCGGAAAACCCATGCATAATGATTAACACAATTGCAGAAGCACCATGATGATATGGCTAGTTGCCTTGAGCACCCGATATTTTTAATGTAAAATTTAAGTGGCAGTATTGCACTGAAAATGTAAGTGATTATGGTCATTTTCTTATGTGATAACTTGAGTTGGAACACTGTTGCACTGATTATAACAGCCCAACTGAGTTAGAACAAAATGCCAACTGGCCCTTTTTGGCCCGAAATTTAAGTATTTTGAATACTGTGTATCTATTAAAACAAGTTACAAAAATGTCATTGTGTACTGTTGACCACTATTTTGTACGAACTTTAGTACAAGCCTAAACGACAAGATCGTCCTTCCGCTTCACTATAGCTTTATTTATCCCCTTCACCCCCTTCCACTTCCAAATAGAAATCCAATCATACTTGGAAATCTCAATCTCCTACTTGCCAATTGGACACAGATCCTGCTTGGCTGTGTAAGCACTAAAAATTCAATCATTTCTGAAAAAAAGACACAAATTAATTGCTTACTGCCCTGATTAAAAACACTGAGATATACACAGAATAGGCCAAATATACTGACACTGTTGACACAAGCTTTAGACGAACAACATGTTTTAGGCAGCATTTAGCAAACGCAGGACTGATATGTTTTAACAATGGGGACCCGTACTTAAATGGTGTCGTTTATAACGCTCATGCTTCAATACCGAAATGGATAGTTTTATTAAAGCGTCCTTATCTCAAATTGATTTTGCTGTGTTATTGACTGTTTCAATTTTGTCTGCTATTTTCTATTCAAATCAAAGGGTGTACTTATCATTAAGGGAGGAAACTTTTTCAAAACTTCTTTTATAAGCCATAGGCTCAGTCTCAAACACGACACATATGCTTAGACACAAATAGAGCAATAGAGTAAGAATCTAACAATTCTTCAACAATATGTGATGTCTGAGAAAAATAAGTTTGTACCAGTGATACTTAAGGTTTTAGAGGGTTACATTGAAATTTTATGTCAGTTAGGCTTATGAGCCTCTTCAGCCGATTAAAACCAGGTTATAGGTAAAGGCCCAATTAGTCCCATTTAGTCTATTTACGCTGAAACGTTTGTCGCCTGGTTGTGTGATGTTGAAAAACATATTGGGCTTACCATACAATGGCTCACTTCTCAATCATCACGTTTAAATCAGTAGGTATGCACTTGTGGTCATTGTGTTAGCGGCCATTTGGACGGCCTGTTGATTTTTATTGGTTTGTAACAGACTAACATAATTTTTAATTATCTTATTGTGTCCTCCACCGAAACTTACGTATAGCCACCAAAATCTTCAAAATTGAGTGGATAGTCACACAGTAATCATCATTAAAAGGTTTTTGCGGCCATCTTGGACGCTTTCTTGAAAACAAATTCTGGTGGTCAGATTTTGGTAAACTTTTGATATGTTATAGAAAAACCCCAACCCTACGAGGATCAGTTAAAATACGTTTTGTAGTAAGTTTTTTTAAATAAATTGACTAAACTAGAAATTGAGCCCAGAATAAAATTGAGAAGCGTAAAAAGATCAAGATATTAGCCACACAAGTTTTTGAATAAAACAGGAACACACAGAAATAAAGCGAAATACCTTAACTAGCAAGATGCGGCTAACATAGGTCAGACTGTTCCATTCGCTTTAGTCACATTAAAGTTATCATCATTTTTTCTACTTGGCCCATACTGTAAACAAAGATTTTCTTCACTCCATTCAGTAAATGACTGAAACAGAAACTCCGTATTGATCAAATACGCCTTTACACTTGTTAAATAAATAATATGTGTTGTCTGTTTTTAAATAACCCATGGTACGATGAATGGAAGCGTAGTGATTAAAAAACGGACTGCGATTCCCGAATGATTCGATGAACCGCATCGTTTCTATCGGCTTTAGGTTACTTGCTAACAAACTTTGACCTAGAATGATTTCGATTCATTCATGGATTTAAACTGATTATAAAATGTCTGTTAAACTGTACATTCTATTTCCTATGAAACTCTGCTCATAATTGTCCGCTTCAGCTGTTCCAGTGATTAATAGTACTCCTTTTCAACAAACTTGTATAATGCAAGTTAAAGATTAAATAGTGCAGCTCAAAAAAGAAAACTGGAAACATTCATATAATAGAAATGCTATTTATTAAGAACTATATACATCAAAACAATGGCAACAGGCATTACTTAAAGTGCACAGTGTATGGTTTTACCAATGCATCTTCAACACAAACCTTGAACACAGGCTTGCAATGATGAACTAGATAGATCTATCGTAGATATACAGAGAAGCATGAATCACAATACACCACGTTTAACATATGGCTTTTAAACTTTTAGATATAAAAAAGTGTGTGTTTTGTGAAAAAAAAAATTATCCTCATGTATTAAAAGCTTTGAGGCTGTAGCGTAGTGGAAAATGTGTCAGCTTAGTGGTCTCGGTATCGAGATAACTGGTTCTACCCAGCAAAACAAGTTGATTGATCGTGTAATTCACATAAAGCTTGCTTAATATGTTGATAATATTAAAAATAATCAATGTACTGTGATGTGTCAAATCAATTTCGATTGACAGGGTTATCAATATATACTTAGAAAGAAAGACATCCGACTTGTTTTCCAATTGAAATATTTCTTTTATACATGTATCGCTCAGGGTCATTATTATTTTATTTCACAAACTTTCGTCGCCTAGTTTATAATTATGTTTCCACTATATAAACAGGCCATTTTGTAGCCAATCCAACAGAGTTTGTCGCCACTAAAAAGCCATTTTTGTAACAATTCATACATCACAGTCTATACTTAGATTGCAGCTGTATAGTTACGAGTTGAATATAGAAAAACATTATGTTATATAATCAATAGTTTTATTTATAATTTCCAATAACACATTCAACAAATATAAATATATCGGTAATTATATTAACGTTATTATTTGGAAGTCATCCTCTTTCAAGGCGTAGCCGGAAATTCTGATTTTGAACTAGCGTATAAAACTCTTATCATTTAGCAACAAAGTACAGCAAATGTATTAATTGCACAATAAAACAGTAAATTATATTAATGCATTTAAGAAACAAGATATTTGCTACTGTTAAGTAATTACACTGCCTTATTAAAAATGATCCCAACATAGTTGTCAAGGTACTGAGTGCTTTTACTTACTTGTGGTAAGTTTTTATTTATAGAATGCACTTTATTTGCAGGCACTGATTGACATAAATGAACAGATACATGAAGAAGATCTTTTATCGCCATCATGTCAATTGCCTTGAAATCTTTAATTTCACAACCTGTTGACGTTTATACATTTAATCCTTATAACACCATATATGGTTTTTGTTTAAATACCCAGACTAATAAAGAATCTTCCCAGTGCTATGCAAGTTAGCATACGTTCCATGCAAGTATATTAAAATAACCAATAAACAAATCACTATGGCTAAAACTGTATTCCTTAGTTCAGGAATCTCTTCTCATTTTTTCTGGAAACCAAAGCCTTAAGTGATGCCAATGGCTTGGCAAAATTTGAAACATGATAAAGAGGTTGTGTGAATGTCTTATTTTTTCATTTGCACAATCTGAAAGAGTTTGCTATGCTATTTTGTACGAAAATGATGTTATCATTTAGGGCTTCTTACCCTCTCTAATTTTCTGCAAGTAATCGAATTTTCAGGTAGAATCCAAAAATAGTATATTAAGGTTTTCTGAGGCATACTCTTTATGTGTAACATATCGTCAACTTTGCATGTTAATGAGATTAGGAAAGAGCGAGCAGACGAAGTGTAAACCAGTTGAAAATAAGTTACAATTCTGAAAATTTAAAGCGGGATATTTTGAAAGGGGCCGTTTCACGTTTTGGTAAATTGACAAAATACAAAAATGTTTAAGATTCGTAAATTTTCGTTGTAGTTATAATATTTGTGAAGAAACAGTTATACTGAACATTTACCATGCTCTAAAATAACCATTTTAAGCAATTCTTTACAATTTAAAAACCTGAAAATTTTAAAGCGTTGCACCGCGAATAGATTGAATAATTTTGAGAGTTCTGTTGTTGTTGTTGGTGTTGTTGTTATATTTTGTGAAACTACGAAGATTGCTTATATAAAAAATAAAATACATCACTGATTGTATGAGCACGGATGACCGGGTGGTTTAAGCGATAGACTTTTACTCCAGGGGTCAGTGGTTTGAGCCCACTTGAGGTTTACGTTTTTTCTTTCTTTAATTTTATTCTCGTTTTTTTTTCTGGAGCATTTAGATCCAATGTTTACATTTATTAATATAAAACATGTAATGAAAAACATCAATACATGCCAAAATCTGTGAAAAAATCCCCTTAAACTTTCATTAATAAACGTGTTTCTGATGGAATATAACGAGAACTTGCGAGAATATTGCTCATTGATACGGGTAAAACTGCTTTCTGCGAGGAAATGGAAATCGGGTCACGAACTTAGAAACGTTAACAACACGCATGGACGCATTTGAAATACCGCGGGTATAGCAATACCGCGAGAAAAGAGATGTCGACTAAAAAGTTAAAAGTTTAAAACTTATCATTTTTTAACAAGTGTTTATTGATGTATAAAGATAAAAATAACAATATGATATGGAATAGATCGAAGCAAATAATTTATTAAGAAAACGGAATAACGGAAATATATTTTCGTCATGTTTACCAAAATTGTGTTTGCAAAACTTATCTCGGTGTGTAGTGAAGCAGTCTATGGATTGTTGCATTAAAACAGGGAAATGGAAATTGAAAGCATACCGTACTTGAGCAAATATCGTTTGTTTGGCAAGGAAAACCATACAATGCAAGAACATTGAGTACGATGCGTTATAAAAATGATTTTCTCGTCACATTTCATACTTGAGGTATGCATAAACATGTTATATAGCATTTGTCTAGGTGGTAATGTTTCTAAAAAGGTCAAGTAAAGTGTATCGCGAAATTATATGACGCGGGGAAAAAATATGTTCCATAGGTATGTCTTATTTTATGTCAGAAAACTCAAACGTTTGGTCGATCAACGCATGCAGCTGCGCTGCGGGCTCTTCTCTTCATCTTTCCTTGAACATTGACAAAGTAGCATGTTTGCCTATTTTTGTATTGTATTGTGTCAACCTGAACCTTTTTACAAGCACAAAAGATAGTACATGGAAGTCGCGTTTTATAAAATAAGCACAGTCGTGCTTAACATTTCTATCGCTTGTACATACACATTTTATCATTAAAGCACATTTGGTAGTAACAGCTAAAGCATACACATAATGGTACTGTCACGGATCAAAGGGTGCCTGACGCTACGTCCTTTTTCTAACTATAATCACATGAATTCTGGGGGTTTGCAACTTATACGTGTTCCCATATACAGGCCTGTATGTGGTCACTCTTTATAATCGTAAAATGTATCCGTGGTTGGTGGCAAGCTTTCTATCGATGGGATAGGTTTTGTCCTCTAATTTACATTTCCTCTGTATCAGGCTTTCTATAGCATGCTTTCGACACACCTGGTCGGTTCCTTCACAACCTCCTTCTTACAAGCTTTCATATAGCCTAACAGGCTGAAAGTTTCCTGCGTTCAGAATATTAAAGCCACACACCATGAAATGAAATACATAATAATCAATACATATAGATGCAATTGGAAAGTGTGCATTGTCATTTAATCTATAGCCTAGTTAGCAAGTTTTTTTTTCCTTATAAAACCGAAACCAGGATTTCTATACGTATACGTCCATTACGACAATCGCGATTATTTTTAAGTTTTAAAGCGCAAAAAAGACGGATTTTTACCTTGTTACCACCAGATTTATTCTATTTGGCTTAGATAAAATTAATTCTATAGCCTAGTTAGCAAGTCATTATCCCCACGCTTTTTGAAAAGCGTGGTGATCTTGTGGTTATCTCCGCCGTCTGTCCGTCCGTCCGTCCGCCCTGACCACTATCTCCTCCTACACTATAAGCACTAGAACCTTGAAACTTACACACATGGTAGCTATGAGCATATGTGCGACCCTGCACTATTTGGAATTTTGAATTGACCCCGTCCGTCCGTCCGTCTGTCCGTCCGTCCTGGCCACTATCTCCTCCTACACTATAAGCACTAGAAGCATGAAACTTACACACATGGTACATGTAGCTATATGCATATGTGCGACCCTGCACTCTTGAAATTTTGATCTGACCCCTGGGTCAAAAGTTATGGGAGTTGGGTGGGTCCGGGTCAGAGATTTTCACTAAATTTTTATGCCCCCGGTATGGTGGGTTCGCCCTAACTTGTGCAATATTGAAGATAGCAACTTGATATTTGGCATGCATGTGTATCTCATGTAGCTGCACATTTTTAATCTTGAAAGGTAAAGGTCATCTTGCAAGGTCAAAGGTCAAAAAAACAAATACAAGGGAAGTAATAAGCTTTAAAGGGAGGTAAGGAATGAACCTGCCAAATGATTTTTTTTAAATAAATCAAAGCGGCGCAGGAGGGGGCATTGTGTTTTTGGCAAACATATCTCTTGTTTTATGTTATTTAACATTAACTTCTTCATTTGAACACCGATTCACTTCCAATAGATACTGAACATCTCTTATACAATACGGTCAATCTCAACTATGCATGGCCTCATTACCACCCCTGGGGTGCCCCATGGGTCAAACATGCTGCGTGGGGATACGCGTCGGACTCTGCCGCGCCATTTCTAGTTGAGTGTATGCAATAGCAGTTAATGGAAATGACGTTCGACCTTTTATATTATGCAAATCAAACGGCCATTAAAAATACAAACGTAGATATAATTTCATTTAAAGTGTCTACAGGGGCAGGATTTTGCTTCTACATGCGCTAGATTTAGCTTCTTTGGGGGTGAATTTTATTATCCCCACGCTTTTTGAAAAGCGTGTGGATATTGTGGCTATCTCCGACGTCCGTCTGTCTGTCCGTCCGTCCTGGCCACTATCTCCTCCTACACTATAAGCACTAGAACCTTGAAACTTACACACATGGTAGCTATAAGCAAATGTGCAACCCTGCACTATTTGGAATTTTGATCTGACCCCCGTCCGTCCGTTCGTCTGTCCGTCCGTCCTGGCCACTATCTTCTCCTACACTATAAGCACTAGAATATGAAACTAACACACATGGTACATGTAGCTATGAGCATATGTGCGACCCTGCACTATTTGGAATTTTGATCTGACCCCTGGGTCAAAAGTTATGGGGGTTGGGGTGGTGCCGGGTCAGAGATTTTCACTCATTTGTATTCTCCCGGTATGGTGCATCGGCCATATCTTTTGCTATATTGAAGAACTTGATATTTGGCATGCATGTGTATCTCATAGAGCTGCATAATTTTGAGTGATGAAAGGTCAAGGTCAAGGTCATCCTTCAAGGTCAAAGGTAAAAAAAAATCAAAGGGAAGTAATAAGCTTTAAAGGGAGCTAATTAATGAACCTGCCAAATGTTAATATTTTATTTTATTTATTTTATAACCGAAAGTAGGATTTCTATACGTTTACGTCCATTTCGACAAACGCGACTATTTTTAAGTATTAAAGCGCAAAAAATACGGATTTCTACCTTGTAACCACCAGATATATTCCAATTAGCATAGATAAAATTAAATCTATAGCCTAGTAAGCAAATAATTGATTACTTTTCCAAATGTACCGCTTTAAACACCGAAAGTAGGATTTCTAGACGTATACGTCCTTTATAACAAACGCGTATATTTTTAAGTTTAAAAGCGCAAAAAGACGGTTTTTTACATTGTAACCACCTGATATATTCTACTTTTTTATATTCTACTTGACATAGATAAAAAAAATCTTATTTATACTTAAATTTACTTTAAGGTTTGTGGCTTTAATAACTTTACCCTTACCAAAATCAATATTGATATGCAAGTGTGTTCTTCTTTAACGTCAACCGTTTACCTTAGCATACTAATTTCAGCTTCTTCATGGGTTGTTTTTTGTCAGCCCGAATGATTATGACATATTTGTATATTTCAGTGGGCGTATTCTGATCTCATTTTACGACCAACTTGTGTGTTAAAGTGCACATTATTTGAAATTATTTTTGCATAAAGCTTATTTAATCAGGGAGCTCAGCTGTTGTTTGTTATCAGTGCCACCTAGACCAACATTATGAGGTGGTAGTGACATGTCACCTATAAGTTTGTACACCCTTGAGAAATTGTATTGTCTATTTAATTTTTGTGCTTAACTTCATGTATTGGTCAATCACTAATTAAATATCACTTTTTTATTCAGTTTTTCTCCAAGATTTATGTTGTCAATGAACTAATGTGAAATTTGGGCCATATGTCAGGAAATGATATACAGCACAGCAAAGCAATCTATTACTGAAAAGGGGATCTGGTAATCAGTGTGACGCTCAGAGACTTCTACATTTTAATTATGTTTAATTGGTTCTGCTCATTCAAGTTAGATATTCTTCTATCATGCTGCAAATATGCAAGCTCAAACTTAAAACCTTGATGAGTTTTGCTTAAAGTGTTGCACCTATTAACAACTTCTAACACATTTCCATATACCATTAAAGTTGTTTCTATGAACAAGTCGCTTAATTGGACATTCCATACCCATCGAACAAGTATCATGACATGCTCACCTTTAAAGAACTTGTCTTCGATACTTTCATAGATTTTGTCCGTTTACAGTTGATCATAGAGGACGTATATTTTGTAGAATGGGTGTGCATCGACAAAGAAGCATGGTAGCATCAGCTTAACTGATGCAAAGTGCAGCAGCAAAGTACCTTCTCTTTCTTCTTGAACATAAAACATTATACGGAACAAGTGGTTAATTGAACAATCCACATTAGTTGAGGCGTACGACTGGCAAATGAAATCTTGTTACGATATATTTCTAGATATTCAAAACCTAAAACCGTACATTCTGTTGATATTTCTTCTCATTTAGGAGTTATGGGACCCCAGCCAATGTTGACCAAACATTGACCAGATATTCCAACCCAATATTTGCCATAAGCGTCCCCATTGACCTCATGAGAGAGTACATACCCCAAGACGTAGTATTACATAATTTAACTTCTCTGGGAATGTTCATATGATATTGATCGCATCTTTTTATAGTTTTAGATTACTTGTACACAGTACACAGAACACAGTACATTTATGACAATAGTGTAACGATAACTCTTTTGCCTTTGCAGAGGTGTCAGTATCGTGTTTTGGTATGCGTGTTTCTCATCCATAAGTGGCAAATAATCTACCTTTGTCTTGGTTCTGGCTGTATGCCCCTGCTCTCGGACAACCGCGTTTCATATCCAATGTAGTCATAACATGACTCTGTAGTTAGTGTATCTTGAAGAAAACCAAAGTCCGTTTACTTTGATTGGTTTACGGACGCAACAAACTTTGCTAGAAACCTTCAGTAGAATCATATTGATGCTGTAAATGTTCATTTTTTACTTGTCGATTCGAGTGTACATTTTTTAAATTCAAGTAAACTTCTTTAACTCTCAGACCCACCGGAATGACACGCATATATACAAAGAAGTTATACCGTAATGGAATATTCGACAGTGAAAATTAATGGACAATTTCAGTTATGTGGTTAGTTTACAACGATTTAACATTGTAACACACACGTTTAAATATTAAGTAGAGGCTTTTTCAGTTTTTCATTTAAAATTCGTTTTCAACGGCACGCAACGAAAAGTGATGAAAACACGTCATTGTAAATGTGATATCGATTATAAATGTACGGGTAACATGACTGCTTATTTTTAATGACTGCAAAGCGATGTACCAGTGCTTGCCTATTTTCAGAAATGAAGACAGTCCTACGAGGAATAGATAATAATATACTTCAACCTAGAGTACGCTTTTTGCGTCATTGAGGTCGTGACTGGGTTTCGGAAAGGTAGGAACTTCGTTATCAACTGCTTTTTGTCATACTACCAAATGCGCGCACGATTTTATAATTAAATGTTAATGCCGTTGATACGCTAGCATGAAATTAAAAAAAAATTCAATCCGTCGTAGGTTGAATATCGAAATAAAGTGTAAAGCATATTTACAAAATTGCAATTTCTTGCTTGAAGAGAATGATTTATAGTAATGTATTTTTGGATAATCATCAGTTTCCGTTTTTGCTAGTATTTAATCAAATCTGTAACAAACTGCAGTTTGTTATTTTTAGTTCAAAATGTTTATTTGTTTTACTAAAATGACGTAGCCTTTGATTTGGTAAAGTAGTTATTTCACACTCTCGTTGTGTCTTACTTTGGGGTGGATAGTTATCGCTCTCCTCGAAGTTCAATATTTACTAGCCCTCTTAAGTAGCTATGATTTAATAATATATAGAGGATATATATTTTGGATTCGATGGAATATCGATTTTATTTCACGAGTGATCATATAAAATAATATTTTCCCGAGTGGCGCAGCCACGAGTGAAAATATGCATTATTTATGATCACGATTAAAAACGATATTCCATCGAATCCAACACAAAAAAAATTATTTTATGCTTTTTTTTTTCACCGTTGATTTACATTGTAAAAGAGTTTAGCTGGATGTTTTCGCTGGATTTATGACGTCATAACGTCGAAAAATTGACGTCATTTCACAGTTAAACAGTGAAAAATATCTGTATTTTTCACTGTTATTTTTCACTGTTTAAAACAGTGACATACCAGTTTTATTTTACTGATATTTCTCTATAAACCACCGAAAAGCATAAAATAAATTTAATATTATATGACATGATATGTTATTCCGTAGTCATCGATGTACCATCGCAAACCATAGTGTTCTTATTACTGTTAAATTAACATGGACTATATTTTATCACGCATTATAATATACTTTTTAGCAAACACTGTGAATTATAAGCAGACATTCGTAACATCACGTTATTAGGTTAAACGTTTAATCAATAAGCACGCTGTCACCGGTGCTTAACTACGCAAATAAAACACACACTATAATCTTCGATCAATAGATAACTTTTGTTCTCAATATTTTACAGATCGAATAACAAATAGACGAAAAGATTGTACATACAATAAGATGTACGGCTAACGAAAAGATGGTATTTGTATAGCGACAAAAATATGTGCTTACATATTGAACATGAATGACAAATTGTCCTATTTAAGATAAAATTTGGTTTTTACTACTATGTGATACAAATATATGCTTCACTAAATTAACGTTGAGTAAATGGTCAACATTATTACTAAATTTAGTTAACATGTAACTAGGTCATTCAATTGAAGGCGACGTGAACATTGTATTCAAATGCACATTTCTCATTAGCGTGTGGGAACAATTTTAAGGGAAGAAAGCGACTTGGACGAAGCAACTGCATCGCAAAGTGATTTGCAGGAGAAGTTAGAATTGCTCGAGTCGTCTCTGTTGGTTACTTTCAGAGTCAGAGTGAAGGTCGTTCATATCCCTTCCTTCGTAAACAATACGCAAAGCATACTTATATATAGAAACGCGCAGAGGTTCATTTGAACGTTCATCAGCCCAATCAAATGGAACGTACAAAGCAACCAAGCAAGCACGAAGAAACTGGAATTGCAAGGTTTACACAAGGCGGGAGAGAGAGAGTACCTGTTCCGTACATTACGGAACTAAAACGACGCTTTGCAAACCAAAGAAAGGAGGAAAAAGATCCATTCTACCTGAGTGTGGATGATACGACTGAAAACAAACAAGGTCCATGCCTTTCGTTTATGACGGAACGGGTATATTGTTTGTTCTTTTACAAAATATATAAGATACGAAATATATCGGCTGTTATAATGAGAATTCATTCGTATTATGACATTGTGGATTTCACATTAATGTGGAACGTGAATCATTAATTAGGGAACATGTAAATTTATTTTGCAAAATACAAAACTGTTTTAATCAAAATAATTTACAAAATATCTAGGCTAGCAATGTCCATAATAAGTTTCAATAATGAAAAAGCGATTTTACGCCCCCGCTCTCATGGAAAGAACAAACAGATTCGCTGATATCTGTCCGTCCGACCGACCGATCGTAGATTAGTTTTGGTTTTGTGTCGCAATTAACTAAACAGTTGTAATCGCTAAGCTAATGGGAGCTGATACACATATCAGCATATTGGCTGGTAATGGAGTATTTTGATATAGTTGTGTTTTTTGTAAAATATGGGAAATGAAGGCTATTTTTTAACAAATACTTTCATTACGAACTAAATTAGCGTATTTACCATATTGTGAATTATTGCAACAAAGTATTTTGCACTTGTAGTCTAGCCGTCTGTCCGTCAATCTGTCCGTCAGATTTTTGAGTGGTGTGTAACTCTATATAAAATAATAGCTTCTAAACTGATGGACATTGTTTTAACTGAATCATCAACATGACAGCAACACCAATAAAGTTTATCACATTGTGAACATTTTCATCCGGGTACACACTTTAATTGCATATCTGCTGAGTATGAGCACAATTTTTATATTAATACTTGACTAAAACGAAATAAGCCACAAGCATATTACTATCAACCGATGGAGTTCATGTGGGATTAGGGCTCAATTGCTATCTTATCAATAGACTTGTGTAGGGGGTGGTCGATTTCGCCATGTTTAATTTGTTAGGATTGTTCTTACAAAACACATTGCTTGATTGAAGAAACTGGAAAAACCGCTGTTTGAAACGACGAAAGAGAGAGAACCTTTTTACGCTTACACGACCGAACGTAAACAAAGCTATTCACACGAGCCGAAGGAGGAAATAGATCCATTTTACCTGAGTGATTATGATACGACTGAGAGCAAAAAGATAAGGGGAAAATAAGATTCATCAGATTACATTTTTAGTATGGTACAAATATTGCACGTGCAGAATTTATTATGCAACTGGTATATTTTAGTTTGCAAAATACAGAAGTGTTTTAATCAAAATAATATACGAAATAAATTGGCTGTTATAATACTTTATAACTTTCTATTGTGAAAATGCCGTGTCTTGCCCACGCTCTAAGGTAAGGTAACTATTAGATTTACCGACGTCCTTACATACGTTCGACCGTTCCTTCGTTAGCTGGATGTTTGAGTCGCGTGTAACTCAAAAAATAAAATTGCGAAGTTGACGGGACTTCGTAAACAAATTCACCAGCTCGTGTTGAGTTATAACTTTTAAAAAAGCAAAACATATAAACTGTTTACATTAATACTTTCCTTTAACGAAATAAGCTACAGGCATATTGATATCAACCGAGAGTGTTAAGGGGGATAAGGGTTCAATCATAATTTAGCTATGATCTCATCCATGAAGTTTTGCGGGTAGGGTGTGATGAATATCGATTTGCCCAAGTTAGACTTGTGTGGATTTTTTACTCCAAAAAGTATAATTGCTTGATTTAAGAAACTGGAAAATCCGATGTTTGGAAAGACGAAAGTGACAGAACCTTCTTACACTTACAAGACGGAACGTAAACAAAGCTATTCACACGAGCGGGATGAGGAAATAGATCCATTTTACCTGAGTGATTACGATGCGACTGAGAACAAAAAGGTAAGGGGAAAGTAAGATTCATTACGATTAGATTAGAATTTTAGTAAAAAGTTTGGCAAAAATATTGCACTTGTAGAATTTATTACGCATCTGGTATAATTTTGTTTTCAAAATATATAAATATTTAAATCAAAATAATCTACGAAATAAATTGTCTGTTAAAATCCTTTATTAGTTTTATTATGAAAATGCCGTTTTATATCCCCGCCCTAAGTAAAGGTAACTATTAAATTCACCGACGTCCGTCCGTACGTCCGACCGTTGCTTCGTTAGATGGATGTTTGTGTCAAGTGTACCTCAAAAATGAAATTGTGAAGTTGACGGGGCTTCGAAAACAAATTTATCAGCTCGCGAAAGTGTGCAACAAAGTATGTTGGTGCATACTTGTAGTCTAGCCGTTCATCCGTCTACGTGTCTGTCTGTCCATCAGATGTCTGCGTCGCTTGTACATGTAGCTCGATCAAGAAGAATAACTGCTGGGGTGGCGAGCCTTGGTTTAATTCAATCGGCAACATTAGAACACCACGGAGAATGATTATCATATTGTGAAAAATTTTAACCAACGTATATACTTTCATGGCATATCTGCTGAGGTACAGCTTTTAGAAAAGCAAAACATGCACACTTTTCACATAATTACTTTCCTTAAACGAAATAAGCCACAAGCATATTACTATCAACCGATAGAGTTCATGTGGGATTAGGGCTCAATTTCTATCTTATCAATAGACTTGTGTAGGGGGTGGTCGATTTCGCCATGTTTAATTTGTGTGGATTGTTCTTACAAAACACATTGCTTGATTGAAGAAACTAACAAATCCGCTGATTGAAACGACGGAAGAGAGAGAACCTTCTTACTCTTACAAGACGGAACGCAAACAAAGCTTTTCATACAGGAGGAAGGTGGAAAAAGATCCATTTTACCAGAGTGGTTATGATACGACTGAAAGCAAAAAGGTAAGGGGAAAATCCGATTCATCACATTAGATTTTTAGTATGGGACCAATATTACACGTGCAGAATATATTACGCAACTGGTATATTGCTGTTTGCAAAATACATAAGATTTTAAATCAAAATAATATAGAAAATAAATTGGCTATTATAATCCTCATTAAGCTTTTATTATGAAAATGCCGTTTTATGCCCCGCTCTAAGTTAAGGTAACTATTAGATTCACCGACGCCCGTCCGTACGTCCGACCGTTCCTTCGTTTGTTGGGTGTTTGTGTCGAGTGTACCTCAAAAATGATATTGTGAAGTTGACGGGGCTTCGTAAACAAATTTATCAGCTCGTGAAAGTGTGCAACAAAGTATTTTGGTGCATACTTGTAGTCTATCCGTTCATCCGTCTACGAGTCTGTCTGTCCGTCAGATGTCTGCGTCGCATGTAGCTCGATCTAAAAGAATAAGCGCTAGGGTGACGAGCCTTGGTTTAATTTAATCACCAACATTAGAACACTACGGGGAATGATTATCACATTGTTAAAATTGTTCACCAAAGTATATACTTTCAATGTATATCTGCTAAGTGATAGCTTTTAGAAAAGCAAAACATCAAAACTTTCTACATGAATACTTTCCTTAAATGAACTAAGCTACAGGCGTATTACTATCAACCGAGAGTGTTCAGGGGGATAAGGGTTAAATCAGATTTGAGCTTTTATCTTATCCATGAAGTTTTCCGGGCAGAGTGTGATGTATATCGATTTGCCCATGTAAGACCTATGTGGATTATTACTCCAAAAGTATGATTGCTTGATTGAATAAACTGGAACAACCGCTATTTGAAACGACGAAAGATAGAGAACCTTCTTACTCTTACAAGACGGAACGTAACCAAGCTATTTACACGAGCGGAAGGAGGAAATATATCCTTTTTACCTGAGTGATTACACGTGCAGAATATATTACGCAACTGGTTTGCAAAATACATCAGTTTTTTTAATCAAAATAATATACATGTACGAAAAAAATTAAGATGAATAATTATCACATTTTTAAAATGTGTCACCAAAGTACATACTTTTATTGTATATCTGCTGAGTTATAGCTTTTAGAAAAGTAAAACATGCCAATTTTTAACATAAATACTTTCCTTAAACGAAATAAGTTACAGGCATATTACTATAAACCGAGAGTGTTCAGGAGGGTTAAGCGTTTAATCAGAATTGAGCTTTAATCTCATCAATGGGGTTTGCGGGAAGTGTGTGATGTATATCGATTTGCCCATGTTAGACCTGTGTTGATTGTTACTCAAAAATAATAATTGCTTGATTTAAGAAACTAACAAATCCGCTGATTGAAACGACGAAAGTGAGAGAACCTCCTTACTCTTACAAGACGGAACGAAAACAAAGCTTTTCATACAGGAGGAAGGTGGAAATAGATCCATTTTACCAGAGTGATTATGATACGACTGAAAGCAAAAAGGTAAGGGGAAATCCGATTCATCACATTAGATTTTTAGTATGGGACAAATATCACACGTGCAGAATACATAACGCAACTGCTATATTTTTGTATGCAAAATACATTAGTTTTTAAATCAAAATAATATACAAAATAATTTGGCTATTATAAACCTCAATAAGCTTCTATTATGAAAATGCCGTTTTATGTCCCGCTCGAAGTTAAGGTAATTATTAGATTCACCGACGCCCGTACGTACGTCCGACCGTTCCTTCGTTAGTTAGATGTTTGTGCCGCGTGTACCTCAAAAAGTGATATTATGAAGTTGAAGGGGCTTTGTAAACAAATTTATCAGCAAGTGAAAGTGTGCAACAAAGTATTTTGGTGCATACTTGTAGTCTGGCCGTTCATCCATCTACGTGTCTGCCTGTCCGTCAGATGTCTGCGTCGCATGTAGCTCGATCTAAAAGATTAATTGCAAGGGTGGCTAGCCTTGGTTTAATTTAATCACCCAAAAAAATAACATTACGAGGAATAATTATCTTCTTTTTTTTTAATTTGTCACCAAAGTACATCCTTTAATTGTATATCTGCTGAGTTATAGCTTTTAGAAAAGCAAAACATACAAACGTTTACAAAAATACTTTCCTTAAACGAAATAAGCTACAGGCGTATTTCTATCAACCGAGAGTTTTCAGGGGGGTAAGCGTTCAATCAGAATTGAGCTTTAATCTTATCTATGAAGTTTTGCGGGAAGGGTGTGATATATATCGATTTGCCCATGTTAGACCTGTGTTCATTGTTACTTAAAAATAATAATTGCTTGATTTAAGAAACTAACAAATCCGCTGATTGAAACGACGAAAGTGAGAGAACCTCCTTACTCTTACAAGACGGAACGAAAACAAAGCTTTTCATACAGGAGGAAGGTGGAAATAGATCCATTTTACCAGAGTGATTATGATACGACTGAAAGCAAAAAGGTAAGGGGAAATCCGATTCGTCAGATTAGATGTTAAGTATGGGACAAATATTAAACGTGCAGAATATATAACGCAACTGCTGTATTTTTGTTTGCAAAATACATTAGTTTTTAAATCAAAATAATATACAAAATAATTTGGCTATAATAAACCTCAATAAGCTTCTATTATGAAAATGCCGTTTTATGTCCCGCTCGAAGGTAAGGTAATTATTAGATTCACCGACGCCCGTACGTACGTCCGACCGTTCCTTCGTTAGTTAGATGTTTGTGTCGCGTGTACCTCAAAAAGTGATATTGTGAAGTTGACGGGGCTTTGTAAACAAATTTATCAGCTAGTGAAAGTGTGCAACAAAGTATTTTGGTGCATTCTTGTAGTATGGCCGTTCATCCATCTACGTGTCTGTCTGTCCGTCAGATGTCTGCGTCGCATGTAGCTCGATCTAAAAGATTAATTGCAAGGGTGGCGAGCTTTGGTTTAATTTAATCACCAAAATAATAACATTACGAGGAATGATTATCAAATTTTTTAAATTTGTCACCAAAGTACATCCTTTTATTGTATATCTGCTGAGTAATAGCTTCTAGAAAAGCAAAACATGCCAATTTTTAACATAAATACTTTCCTTAAACGAATTAAGTTACAGGCATATTACTATAAACCGAGAGTGTTCAGGAGGGTTAAGAGTTTAATCAGAATTGAGCTTTAATCTCATCAATGGAGTTTTGCGGGAAGGGTGTGATGTATATTGATTTGTCCATGTAAGACATATGTGGATTATTACTCCAAAAGTATAATTGCTTTATTAAAGAAACTGGAAAAAACGCTGTTTGAAACGACCAAAGTGACAGAACCTTCTTACTCTTACAAGACGGAACGTAAACAAGGTCATTCACACCCGAGGAAGGAGGAAAAAGATCCGCTTTACCTGAGTGATTATGAAACAACTGAGAGCAAAAAGGTAAGGGGAAAATTAGATTCATTACGACATTAGATAATAGTTTTAGCATGGCACAAATATTGCACGTGAAGAATTTATTACGCAACTGCTATATTTTCGTTTGCAAAAAACATAACTGTTTTAATCAAAATAGTATACGAAATGAATTGGCTGTTATAATCCATAATTAGTTTCTATTATGAAAATGCCGTTTTAAGCCCCCGATCTAAGTTAAGGTTACTATTAGGTTCACCGACGTCTGTCCGCATGTCCGACCGTTCGTTCGTTAGTTTGATGTTAAACTTTGTGTCGCGTGTACCTCAAGAAATGAAATTGCGAAGTTGACGGGACTTCGTGAAACAATTTATTAGCTCGTGAATGTGTGCAATAAAGGTTTATGGTGCATACTTGTAGTCTAGCCGTTCATCCGTCGATATGTCTGTCTGTGCGTCAGATGTTCGGGTCGCATGCAGCTCGATCTAAAAGTATAACCGCTAGGGAGACGAGCCTTGTTACAACATGAAGTGTAATAATGACATGAAATGTAATAAACTTTAGTACATTATTTCAATTGCGTGACAACCTGACTTGCTCCAGCAGCTGGAGTTTCACTTCTTTATATTGTAATAACGCTCAAAATGTAATAAACTTATTTTTTGGTTTAAAATTGCATCTGATCGCAATTTCAAACACAGATATAATAATAATATATAATTATATAATATACGAGGTTTGTTGTTTTGTAAAAAATATTTGTCATCATGATTAATCATACCTCAATTTTAAAATTACAAGCTGCGTAATTGATTGTTTAATGTCACAGTTACTAACATAATCATGAGCAGCTATATGTATTTAGCGATTAATTTCAATATAATCAGTTGGATGACACTTCTCACAGGACGATGCATTCTATTCATAATTCATGTTTAGATCGTATCAGAGGTTGTTATGTGTTCTACTTCGAAAAAGATGTTCTACATTATTTTTTCTTTTATTAACCAAAATAAAAAGTTACACTTAAATCTGATATAGAAAAATTCTATTTCTAAATGACATTATCCAGACAATCCCAAGATGCGCATCCGTCCTCATATTGATTATAAAAAAAAGTGAATATCAAAAAAAGAATTTTATTTATTTTCTGAAAGATATATATGTTGGTCGATGAAAGAAACAAATTCGCTCCTGCAAGAGTTCGACCATGTGTTCTCGACATTATAAGACCACAACGTAACCGCTCGGTCATTTTGTATTTTTCAACTCATGATAACTCATCAACAATATAATATACGTCTATACCTTTTATGTCCGTAGTGTTTATTTCGTGTTTTGTTTTTCATTATACTGTTCTTCTTTTAAACCTGTAGTTACAGTTCGGTATCTCGTTAGTTCTTTGGTCTGTGAACAGGAACTTTAAATTGTCATATTTGACTTTGACTTTTAATTTTTATATATTCAGCAATAATTATTATGATTGTGGTTTAATAAAATTAATTATATAACTATATTATCAATGAATTCATTTGTAGAAAGACTTTTTGCAAATGTTAGCATATCCTGAACGATTATCTGATATCATATAAATTGAACTTTTCCTTACATTCAAAAATATTTTCACAAAAAAATGAATCTATAACTTAAGGTGATATTTTTTTAGTTAATGTGCAATAGTGGGTTTGTACCTAATAATACAGTTTCCGTAAATCAACGTTCAGTGTATTCGGCAGCAGTTTACGGAAGCGTTAATACCTGAT
This sequence comes from Dreissena polymorpha, assembly GCF_020536995.1. Taxonomy (NCBI): domain Eukaryota; kingdom Metazoa; phylum Mollusca; class Bivalvia; order Myida; family Dreissenidae; genus Dreissena; species Dreissena polymorpha. The sequence goes on along the minus strand of NC_068358.1, from coordinate 45,990,938 downwards.
TTACTGTATTTTGTTCCGCCTTTAAATTTTTAGATTAAAAATTTAAATATTTGTGAGCATGTTTATTGCTGTATTTAAACGTATTTTGTTTCCCAAACGTTTTATATGAATATTCAAGGTAAAATAAAAAGAATCGAATAAATATGGTTGTGTTATAGAAGTTTGTTTTACATAGGCTTCAAAGCAAGGAGCTTTAATGGTTGCCGCCATAGACTTTGGGACAACCTACTCTGGTTGGGCGTTTTCATTCAAACATGATTACGAAAGGGATCCAACCAAAGTTTCTGCAAAAATATGGAGTGGAGGCCAGCTAACTTCACAAAAAGGTTAACGCATGTTTTGATGTTTTGCATTGATTATTCCAAGTCAGCAATAACAGTTTAAACAATGTTATAAGCTGTGTGTGTTTGCCGTTGTTTGTATTAACCTGCCGGTATAGACACATTCTCACTTGACTTTGCCAACGAAAATTGAATTGATGACAAAACTCTCGCTACTGGGATTGTTCACAGCCGGGTGCTTAATATTTAGTGTTAATTAGTGTTCACCTGTTTGTCATTAAGTATTATGAAGCATTTATTTATAATTATATAATCTATGTATGTGTACGTATATTTGCGCGTGCGCGTGCGCGTGCGCGTGTGCGTACGCGTGTGTTTGCTTGTGCGCGTGCGCGTGCGCAAGCGCGTGCGCGTGCGTTTGTGTGTGTGCGTGCGTGCGTGCGTGCGTGTGTGTGTGTGTGTGTGCGTGCGTGCGTGCGTGCGTGCGTGTGTGTGCGTGAGTGCGTGCGTGCGTGCGTGTGTGTGTGTGTGTGTGCGCGCGTGTGCATGCGTGTGTTTGGTTGTTACTGACTCATGTTACACTTAAAACTGAATGCAACACTATTGTGTTGTACAGGTCCGACGTGTATTCTGATCAGACCAGACGGTGAGACAGTTGAAGCGTTCGCGTTTGGCGCGGAGACTCGCTACAGCGAATTGAGCGAGAACAATGAACACAAGAAATGGTACTACTTCCGAAGGTTTAAAATGGCAATCTGGAAAAAGGTAATTCGTCAGAGAAATCTGTCGAGATACGGATGTGGATCGTTGTAAAAAGCTCTTGATACACGTTTTTCATAAATCAGCGGCAATTTCTTGGTGCGATGAACCGCATTGCAATAATCCACTAGCATTTCACGTTATTGAGCATTTCAAAGCGACGTAGAGAAACTAAACGCTCAGCATAATATGACTGTAACCATTTGTGTTCTTTTTATTTCTAGTCCATTCATAACGACACTATGTTGGAAGACGAAATTGGTCGAAAGCTTCCAGCGTTGAGAGTGTTTTCATTGTCAATCAGGCAGGTTTTGTACATGGCTAAATTTTGTTTGATTAATTATAATGTATCAACGTATATGTGTAATTAAACATAATGCCCATAAAATATACAACAAAGTGAAATTAAACCTACAACAGCAAACATTTTAAATAAATTCCATCGTAACGATGTATACAAAAAATTAGGCGTTTAGTGTGCTTAGAACATGTGTTTGTCCAGATTTGACTTGATCCAATTTCGAACTTGGCATTGGTATTGTCAAGATAAATATTTAATAAAGTTAAGTCAATATTGAATCATACATTCGGCCTCTATAGTCCAAGTTTTTGAAGGATTTTACCATGTGACTCATTTTGGCTTACTTAACTTTAAGATTGAACTTTGTTAAGTCTTAATATAAACATTCTTATCATTCTGAGCCTGTTTTATTACGATAGACAGATTAATGTGGGTCAATAACTGGCTACAAAATATCTTCAAATTTTACATGGTGACCTTGTTTTTAACCGAACTTTTACCAAATTCGGACCTGATTTAGATGTAGATAATATTCTGACTAAGTTATAAACGCGAGTATTTTTTTCGGGTAATCAAAATAAAGCATGTATTTTAATAATTGTATCGTTGTATAGACATATGAAGGAAGATTTGACAAATATTTCTGAAAGTCAAGTAGCAGGATTGAAAGCAGACGACATTCACTGGGTTTTGACTGTGCCTGCTATCTGGAATGATTCAGCAAAACATTTTATGAGACTTGCCGCCGAACAGGTATGTTGTAGACATCTGTACTTGAAATTACAATATTAACACATCTGAATCGTTTATTCATGTATGCATGCCGCATAATAAAACGATCACGATTATTTTCGAAAATTTAATTATTCAAAATTAAAATATTTTGATGCCAATGATTGCCATAAGTCTCATAAAAGATTGGATGGGAACGGCAGTCCGGGATCCACCCGGATCAAGAATCGGAACGATCCGTGAACGTTTTAGGATTTCTGAGCGTCGACGGTCTTCCAACGACCATCATCCCGCATACAACACGGAATGACACGGCATCAACACAGCGCCCACGCGGACTGTCCCAGCTACGTTCTATCACGGACCAATACGGCAGACACACGGATGGCCCCGGATAAACACGGAACAATACGCCATCTACACAATTCATCCAAGACCATTAAGCAATCGATAGGGAGAAACACGACCTGACCCGGACGGACAATTACTCGTATACAATCAGGTTTAGTTTCGTTGATTCCAGCATTCTGCAATCAGATCTCGAAGTTGTAACATCAAACGCTCACGTCTTTCCTCATTGAAACGTGCTTTGTATGTTGATATGACACTTTCTTGCATAGTATGATAGGTACCGCAATGTTATTGCTGACTAAATGCAAGCTATCAGAGGCTTGCTGTAGTTTGACTTCTTCGAATTGATTCTGTCCCTATGCTTGTCAGGATGTCTTAATATATCTGACGGTTTGGGGTTAAAGAATTGTTCCCGGGCTATCCATGACGCACACGGAATACTAAAGCATAAGTATGGTTGTCGCCGGACCTTATACGGCTTTCCTCTGACCGTATACGGCAGCCACATGGACCATTCCGGATGCTTCCATTAGCCTTGATCGTCAACGCGGCGGTTTTTAACTCCCCAAAACTGCCATGTTGGCATCCCGGAGCCTCAGGGACATTCCCGGACTCGCCATGACCTACAAGGATTGATACGGCGCTACACAGCGGCTTCACGGTGCACATGCCGGATCGTGCTGGATATGATCCGTGGTGATCCCGCATATGTATGGGACTTGGGCTATAGGGTTCACAAATTATCGTTATGCATTCTTCTGGAATCTACATTACTGTTTGTTTTTAGTTCAGACTGCAAACCAATCTTGATTATTGTGTATTTCTTATGATTTTAGGCTGGAATTGCATCGGACAAACTTTCCCTTGCATTAGAACCAGAGGCAGCCTCTCTTTACTGCAGACACCTGCGCGTGCAGAGAGAAGGGGGATCAAGTATTTCGACCTTGCGAGTTGGAAAGAAATATTTGGTTTTAGATGCGGGAGGTAATGTGTGCGAGCAGTCGCCTTGTATGAAGAAATTTTTTCAATCAACTTGATACCCATACCTTTATTGAATGACTGTCAGAGAACCTTATTTGGATCCTTTTGGCGAATGTTGCAGATTTTCTTGTCAAGATAATAGATGTTAGCATTTACCTGTAATTCTATATAGACAATATTTGTCAAATGATTTTGTCCAAAGGTTCAAGGAAACAGTGAATGAAAAACTTGTTAAACATCATACGACTTCATGAAAATAATAAGTATGGAGTCATTGTACGTCGTATGCGTGTTTGCTGTTTACAACAAACATATCAATCCTTAAACTACAGAAAAATATTATCAAACGATGAATTCGTGTATCGAAGGAATGTCGAAAATACAGCTAAATGAGTACTGCGAGATGTTATTATTTGTTTGTTGTTGTTGTTGTTGTTGTTGTTGTTGTTGTTGCCGGCGTGATGCGGATGTGAAAGCGTTTTATATGCTAGCCACTGTTTTCTATTGTTGTTTCTTTGAAATCAACGTTCCTGCCTTTATGTTTTATTTATTTACAGCAAGCATTGTTATAAATCACAAATGAATCTGTTGATTGCAACTACGTTGAATTATCAATGAATAAATTACTGCTTTTTATAATTGGAAGATCTTAACTGAAGAAACTAATCGATGAATTTCAATTTCGAGGTACATGTAAATATAATACTAATAAACTTTTGCAGGTGGAACAATTGATATAACGGTCCACGAGGTTTGCGCAGGGGGAAACCTCAAAGAGGTCCACAAGGCTAGTGGCGGTGACTGGGGAGGAACAAAGGTAGATGCAGAGTTTATGGACTTTCTGGGAGAGCTTACAGGTACTTGCAATATATATTTACTTCATTCTGATAAAATTAAATTATTATTATAGTGTTAGATTGAATTATATGACATAGACTTAACTCATGTTATTTTATTGTATGTGTATGCAGATACATCAGTTATGCAGATATTCAAAGAAGACCATATGGAAGATTACATTGAACTTCTTCGTGACTTTGAAATCAAAAAGAGAGCCGTAGATACCACAAATGGTGGTAAAATTACAATTAAAGTACCAGTATCCTTTCTTGAATGCGTGCAAGATACTACGGGACAGTCAATGAAGAACAAACTACAAACAACAGGTTACGGAAAAAGGGTAAGCATTTTGTGATGCTGATCAAGCGTTATTTAAGACACACAATTTTTTTATCGGTAGCCTAAAATGACAATAGACGTAACATCGATTCTCGACTTGAAGGCCATTTGAGTCCGTTGGCTGAATGACTTTGACATTTTTTCAGAAGGCACATCAACAGAGCGTTGTATGATCAATGCTTAAACTGAGCGTTGTATGATCAATGCTTAAACTACAAATTTCGATTTTTGTATAAACCGTGTTGGTAATTTATTTTTATTAGACTATAAGATTATCAATGGTAATTGTTATGCATTAAAATCTGCATCTTGTTTTCACTTGTGCTCGGAAGTTTGTAAAAACATTAATCAAAATAAAGAATGAAAATATGTTTATGTCACACTTTACCTTAGGTAAGATTAAACACGAATACGTATTTGTATAAAAGTTCTTGTAATGATAATTCTTAATATGCTTTGATTGTATTTGATATGATACTTTTGTAATTTTAGATAACCATGGCCGGTGATAAGCTTCGCTTGGATGCAGATATCATGTCTTCCTTCTTTACCACATCTTTATTGAATATTGTGGAGCATTTGTCTGATTTGCTTCAAAAACCGGAATGTAAAGGCGTGGAAGCCATACTGATGGTTGGAGGCTATTCGGAGTCTATACTTCTCCAAGACGCGATCAAACAGCAGTTTCCGCATGTGAAAATCCTCGTGCCACCAGAAGCGGGGCTTGCTGTTCTTAAGGGTGCAGTTATTTATGGCCATTGTCCGTCGGCTATTACAGAGCGTGTTTCAAAGTATACCTACGGTATAAGTACTACAGAAACATTTGACAAGAATAAACATCCATGGTCTAAACGGGAGGTCTTTTCCGATGGAACAATTCGATGTGTAGACGTGTGGTCCGTTATAGTTACAGCTGGCGATAAGCTTGTCGTCGGAGAAGCCCAGAACGAAAGGGAGTACTTTCCTGTTTATGAGGATCAGGAGTTCTTACATCTTCCAATATTTGTTACGAGTGACAAAGATCCTAAGTTTACAACAGATGTTGGTAGCAAAAAGGTTGGCTCTGTTACCGTGCCAGTGTCCGGGAGTGGTACTGATAGATCAGTAGGAGTTCGAATGATTTTCGGCGGAACCGAAATTACAGTTGAATGTGTGGAAAAAGCAACAGGTAAAATCACACAGTTGGATATAGCCTTTCTGATGTAATATGTCATAAGAAAATAACTGTTTAGGGGGGCGGAGTACTTTGATACCGCTTTGACCGTTATGGTTTAATGTAATAGATTTTGCGCGTGTATGAAACATATATCTCAGAAAACTCATCTTTCATACTCGATGTTCAGTCCGGTTTATTCTTGATATTAAGCATCCCGTATGGTTGAATATGCCCATGTTGTCATTCCGCTCCTATGCTTTGTGAATGAGGTAATGAACTGTGATGAACAATAACGTTTTGTATAACGTGTCTTTTATGCTCGTATTATCCTTATTCGATAAAACTGTTAAGTATTCTTATTAAGCGGGTATGCACATTTTGTCGTTCTGTTCAAATTATTTAAGGGAGGTAACCAATAGGACTTGTTTAAAAGCGTTTATACGATTCGCATATTGACAAAGAATTGTCTCCAAGTGAATATTCATAAGTCTATTGTAAGTTTTTTTCATAACAACCTTTACATCCCCAATGGGCAAAGCTCATATCCACTTAAGATATAGACAATTACAATTCAAATCTAGTTTATAGAATATACAGTTTCGAAACCTAAGGAAGTAACGTTATTTAATCTACGTTCCTTTAGTAAATGGATTAAACTAAGACGTTTGCAGAGACAAATTGAACCATTTTATATCAAAGCATATAACATCTAGTATACATATATATTTAACAATTTAAGGCATAGAAGGATTTTGAAATAACAATATATTGGCCAGAGTATAAACTTTTTCGATAAATTGTGGTGTATTAGGCAAATTTCCGACCATTAGGCAAGGGTCACACTTTGAATTCAAAGGTGTTGGTACACTCGTTCACCATTTTAAGTCGCGCCAAAATATATGGCTATCTTTAAGGTTAGAGTCATGGATGACATTTGTTAGTTTTTTTGTCATGTCTGTCAATAAACACTGTTTGAAAATATTGACGCTGTAATTGTCTGTCATTCAAGTAATATTTAAAGAAATTGTTGGTTCGATTGGTTTTGCATAACACATGTATATAGAGTTGTTTGCATTTGTTATCAGTTCGCTCTAGTGAAGCAAGTTTTTATGTCTGACATTTTGCCACTACGCAATGGAAAAACAATTGTCACACATACCTTCAATAGTATAAAGACTTTTTCTTGTTGTCGATGTCTTAATAAAACATAATTATATGCCCTCTTGGTGTTCTTATGTGATGTCTGTGTGTGTCTTTTGAATTATTATTCCAATCTGTGATGTGTTGATGATGATAGTGTTCATGTATGTCTATCGGTTCGTCCTTTCGCCATTCCTATGTTTGTATAGCAACGATACCACATGAAATACACCGAGGCAAATACTCCTTTTTAGTTTTGAGTAATTAATTTTTTATCAAGTAATTAATGAATACAAGCATAGCGAAATGTGTACATGGCATAGTTAATAATGTTATTTAATAAATGTAAAAGCGGGTATTAACGATTGTACACACACATAACTAAAAAAAAAGAATACACTATCCAAAAGAAGTAGTACAACATAATGAGCAAAGGTATAGTTTTATTCTATTGCAAACAATTTTCTGCAGTACAGATAATCCCTTTTGTACAATGTTGGGGAAATCTCCATTAATCTATGCAGATTCGTTCATACATCACATATACACACCTTTAGTTCCTCAACAAATAAATGTGTCGGAATCGGTATTTACTTATTCAAGATACATTTTATTGAAGAAAACTAACAAACATGATAACTAGTACAATAACGATTGCTTATTAATATCAATAACATGCATCGTTCATATTCATAATTATGTTGCGAAGAAAAACTTGATATTAAAATCGTGTATACCCTTTAAAAGATATTAAGAATGTATTGATGTTGAGAAAAGTCATATATTCAATTGTTATGTTAATATAATTAAATATAATATAATTTGAAAAATATATCTTGGCTGTGTACATTTTTATTTGTTATTCAATTTTGCATGAGATGTATGTTAATTAGTTGCAATTATATATGTACATGTTCCATTTAATGATTAAATCACTAAAAATGCTTGCAAATTTAAATTATTCTGGCGAACAACGAAAATAAAGAAATAAAAAAAAAGCTCAATCAAATACATGTTATGTACACCTAGGCGCTTAAAATACAGGATGACACTAATTAAAGATGTACTTCGAAAGTGTATATTATATTGTGTACACTATTGTACGATTGTTCTTCAAGGTGAACAAATAGTCATTTTATGAAGACGTGGTGTGCTTTACAAGTAAAACACACATTTAAATGTTGTAAGAATAGTTTTGCTTCACATCTCATTACGTTTTGTTACCAAGTATTTGATCTTTTATTTAAGCTAGACTATTTTATCAGCAAACGTGATTCAAGAATGTACCAAACGTTCGAAATGCGGCCAAAATCTCACCGAACATTTGCAACGGCTCAACGGCCAACTAAACGGCCATGGACCAGCCAAACAACAGCTACTAGTATATTAAAAAGATGGTGTAGAATCCAACGCGTATTCCTCTAACAGATGAACTTATATCAATTAAATTATTTACGTGTAACTACCGGGTTATGAACACTATTTTACAGAAGAAGGATTAAATATATGCTTTATAAAAAAGGTATGAGAATTCGCTGTATTCATAGTAATATTTGTATAATAGGCTAGACTAATCGTGCTTAACCACAAATGCCAGTGCACTATTCGAAAATGGTCGAAGAATGTAGAATAATATGAATGCACTTCAGACAGAGATGCCCAGCTAGAATGCCTAATCACAATCTACAGTGCAGTGTTTGCTAGTCACCTTGGATAAGTCTGCGTTTCTTACCGGTTCATCTATTTTTGGCTAAGTTATGGACCTTGGACTTAAGAATTTTCTCTCGAATAACCGTTGTCCAGATAAGGTTTTCACGCAACTGTTTCAGTTATTTAGCTGATTGTCTTTTAGTATGTGTCTCTACCTACATGGCATAGAGATGGTTGTGAAATTCGCTCCGGTCCATTGATATTTTACGAAGTTTTGGATCTTGGACTTAGAATTTTTCTCTATTATAACCGGTTTCCGGAGTTTTTACGCAACGCAGTTCAGATGTTGAGCTTATATTTGGTTTGGGAGTCGACATACATGACCGGAAGTTGAAGAGAAAAATTCGTTCCAGTTCGTGTTTTAGCGAAAGTAAGGGTCTCAGACGAAGATTTTTCCCCTATAATAACCGTTTTCCGGAGGGGTTGGGGTTGTAACGCTTTGAAATATAAGGCTGATTTGTGGTATTTGAGTCTACCTACATGACTTACTGATTAAGTTTGCGATTCGGTCTTGTCGATTTCTTTTTGGCGAAGTATTAGGCCTTGGACGAAACAATTTTGGTGTTTGAGTCTACCTTCATGACTTACAGATGAATTGTGAGTTTCGTTCCGGTCATGTATATCTTGCTTTTTTAATAGCCATTTGTTAATATTTGCTTATTTAAGACCCTTTGTACGCATCTAAAAAATCTGTGTTTTTATAAGTGTTCGAAATAGTTGCTGTCGTCTAAAGTTCCATGCATGAAAAGCGTGCGTGTTGCAACATACCAGGTGCTTTACCTAAATAAAAACGTGCAATTCAGTACAGTAAGTATTTTAGGATTAAAATTTAAATTGGAATAAATACACACAATGAGAATGTATTGACCCATTGAAACTAAAAAAAAATTCGTTAATTTACGAACTAAACATTGCAGAATACGGAACGTTAATACAATATTGGCGACGGGTGGTGTAGAGGAGTTACGCGTCAGTACATGAAAATGAAAAAAATGAAATGGAAACACATACAATGAAACATTTAATTTCAGTCGAAAAATATTTACTATTATGTGGTTTGATTGAGAATTTAATACATTGCTCCTTGATACCAATACATTTATTATTATAATTATTTTGTGGTTCACTCTTTGTAAGACGCACATAATTTTCCTTAGCGCCAAATTAGGTATACATTGAATTTCTTTTTTTCGTATTTGGAATCATAAACCTAACCTTTGTAGACAATTAAAAGTAAATAAAATTTGTGTTTGCATGTTTCGTTGCCGTCCGATTTGCCTACGTTAAAAGGTCAAACGTCATGTCCTGTGACTGTAAGTTATATTAAATACGTTCAAAGAGCGAGCAACTGCGGTTCCTTCAGTTAAAGTTCTCTCCTAGATAAACCACAATTTGTTACACAATGCAAAGTTTATCACGTAAAATGGATATCTCATCGATATTGTAAAGAACACACAGCATATGAAGTTTACATATCAATAAAATATATACATTATAAACATAAAATCGAACTTTTAAATCTAAATTTCATTAAGCTCCCGAATGTTTTGTTATCGCCTCGTGACGACCTTGAACCGTTCCGAATCTTAATTGTATCGATACTTAAACCCACTGAAACGTTTCTCCCCTATTCGTGCGGTTAACATACTATACACCACAAATGACGCCTTTTATTTTATTTTCCAACGTGCCATTAACCTGAAACTGAACATTTGAAACATCATTGAGGATTTAAGCAATGACAATTAAGCATACAATAAACAAAACAAAGCATATGGCTTGCTACCTAACCCAAATCAGGGCAATTGGTTAGTTCTCTTTATATATCTTCGCCATTTGTAAAAAATGGGGTATCAAAGTTATTATATTTATATAAAAATAGATGATAACACATTTCAATGTAGAGGTGGTGCAAACAGAAAGATACTGTGTGGATGCAGACATTTCTTTTACCCGAAAGTTTAACTTTTTTTAAGAGTTTGAATGAGTAAATTGTACACGCTTTTTCTTAATAATTATAACAGTTGTTATCAACATTGAATATTCGGGCATGAATCATCACTGAATATATTTTACATAGATATTAAGAATCAAATAAAGATGCATATGTTTGGTGAATGTATACCATGCCGATGAAGAAGAGGCGATTGTGGTTCAAATGTTTCGAAACAACAACAACAACAAATAAATGACAGAAATACATTTCAGTTTCTATTCGTAAAATGTAAGAAATTCGTCGTCCAAATTACATTTCAGGGGGCGGGGGGGGTCAGTACCATTACAAATAAGATTCGGTACGGCCCCAGGTCGTACCGAAGCGATACCAAAAGATTCGGGGGGGGGCCTAATTAAATTTAGTTATTAAAGTTCGATTTTATTTTTATAATCTAAAGATTTCATTAATATGCAAACTTCAAATGCTGTGTGTTCTTCACAATATCGATGAGATGTCCATTTATCATGATAGACGTTTGCATTGTGTAACGAATTGCTGTTAATCCAGGAGAGAACTTAAACAATCAAAGCGCTGAAGGCACTGCAGTTGTTCGATCTGTGAACGTATTTAATATAACTTACAGTCACAGGACATGACGTTCGACTTATTAACGTAGGCAAATCGAACGCCAGAAAACACAAATGTAATTTACTTTTAAATGTCTACAGAGGTGAGGTTGTGGAAAATTATCTAGAAGGAAAATGATTCATTTACAATCTTTCATAATTTTATACAAGACTCACACAAACTCCACTTATGATTAGACAAATGAAAAAAACAATTCAATGTATCTCTAATTTGGTGCTAAGGAAAAGTCTGTGCGTCTAGCAAAGAATGAACCACAACATAATTCTAATAATAAATACATTGGTATCAATGAGCAATGTATTAAATTCTCAATCAAACCACATTCAAAACATATTTAATATTTTTCGCCTGAAATTAAATGTTTCATTTTATGCATTTCCATTTCACTTTTTTTATTTTCATGTACTGACATTAACGCGTAACTACTCTACTCCACCCGTCACCAATATTTTTATGAACATTTCATCTACTGCAATGTTTAATTCGTAAATTAACGAATGTTTTTCTATAGTTTCAATGGGTCGACACTTTCTCATAACGTGTATTTATTCCAATTTAAATGTTTTTATCCTAAAATACTTAATGTACTGAATTGCACGTCTATATTTAGTTACAGCACCTGGTCTGTTGCAACATGCACGCTTTTCATGCATGGAACTTGACAGACGACAGCAACTATTTCGTACGAAGGGATTTTATTCAGCAAATGTTAACAAATGGCTATAAAAACGCGAAATATACATGTACTGAAATTAAATTGCTACCGCGTAGATTCTTTAAACGTTGTTGTTTTCACAACTTACTCGCCATTATTCAGGTGCTCACCATTTGCTTTTAACTTTTCATAAGAAACTATTGTTTACAGTATAAAGGTGTGAGGATGATGCCCAAAATTGTCTTTAATGTACTGTATTAATTACCGTGTTATATAACGTAAATTGTAAAACTGTAACCGACCGACTGATTGACCAACGTCAATAAAAAATAATAGTCGCCAATTAATACCGTCCTCATAAGTTTTCTCGGAACCGATAGGACGGCGAAAATAACAGATTGGCGACTAGAAAGTAACCTGCGAATTTCTCGTGACGCATCTTTGTCAGCACACTTGGCTGTAATGTTGCTTGTAAAATTTACCTCGGCTGCCCGGGTATTAGCCAATGAAATAAGTTTGATCCAAATAGGCCAGTGCATGGTGGCAAATGACACCTTAATGTGCACTGGTAGACAATTTAACGACAAGTCATGTCTGGATTCCCTTAAAAGGACAAGGTTACTCTGCCAAGGGAGCGCTGAAAATAAAGAAGATCTCCTCGCTCCTAGCGCGCTGCGCTGCTTGTATGGCCTCTTTAGACGCCACAAGCTGTCGACTCGAACCCAAGAACGGTTTCCCCAGCACGTTAAGCGTACTGGGTACCGCCGTCTTTCGACACTTTCATTATCTTCATATGGCCACCCTCTCGAAATCCTGGCCTGTATATCTGCCCAAGGTCCGCCACGCCCGTTCTCTACGCTGCCACCGCCGCTGTCCCCGTTCCTCTTTCGGCGATGTAGTGAAACAACTATCTACTTACGGACAATTACCATTCCGCGAAGCGATCCTTCCAAGTTCTGGGAGTCAGCGAAGTCAGCAGGAGAGGACATCCGGGTCGAGGGATGACGGTACTTGATTAACAGAACCCCCTGAGAAAGTTCCCATATTCGACCCTCCTCAGGCGATGTAGTGAAACCACTATCCTCTTACGGAAAATTACTATTCCGCATGGCGATTCTTAGGAGTCTTCAAGGTAACCTTCTGCGAGTGACTCTCCCCGGAGTTATGTTAAACTAATGAATACTATATCATTTATAGAGTTACCTTGATTTTTTGGACAATATTCATTTTCTTTTACATTTTCAACTTTAATCGCGAGTTGACAGATTCAGTTGCCATTGACGCTTTTGTCGATTGGAAACGCTTAAATATAATATCGTTACTTTGAAATAAAATTAGAAAAATATGCTTTAAATAATTTAATTAAACAAAACGATCTAAATTGTTGTTGCTGCTTTTTGTCACTTGTTTGACGCATATTCGCTGTGTACTCAAACCACACGTAAATGCTTGTAAATCAAAATTATAATACGGGAAATCACATCATTTGTGTCCTCAAATTGCTTATTATGAGTTTATGTTTTCACCATCGAAATATATGGTATTCAAATATTTGATTAGCATGCAGTTTTCTTTCGACATGCAGTTTTCTTCCGACACATTCAAAACATACTTTTCTAGCCGCGATATGCGAACAAAGGTCTTATGGCGCATTGGCTAGCGTAGCTAAAGCCCCGTCTGCGGAGTTGCGGCACTGTCTGCGCAGTTGCGCAATGTTTCGTGGTCTCATTATGTATCTCCTGACCTATTGCGAGATGCGCAGGCTGGACCATAGCTACGCTAGCCTATGGCACAATACCCATTTTCGCATGACGCGGATCTATACAAATATCTTTGTTTCTTATAAATGGAACATCTTAGCACAATACTTTTCTATAGGAAATTGAAGTCACACTGTGTTCTTTATAGCGAACTGGCAAATTGCGGTAGTATGTGAGTCTTTCAAGAACGACTACCATACCAACTGAAGAGTGCGGCAAACATTTGTGGTTAGATAATGAAGCGATTCCTTCTTATCATGACACTATATTTTTCGGTAGTTTTTGTTTCTCATCTTGAAAGCAATACTGTGTTATCAACGTTTATCGATAGTCCATGGTGTCTTCCCCGGACGATTTAGTACCGAGTCAAAATGCAACATATTATTTAAACATATATCACACACACAATAATATCCAAAATGATCAACCCAAACAGTTTTGTTGTTTTCTGTTGAGTTTTAGCGAAAGTTGATAAGTTATTTCCGATTGTCAAAGAACTAAAATTATCAGTATTGTGGTGGTGGTGGTGGTGGTGGTGGTGGTGGTGGTGGTGGTGGTGGTGGTGGTGGTGGTGGTGGTGGTGGTGGTGGTGGTGGTGGTGGTGGTGGTGGTGGTGGTGGTGGTGGTGGTGGTGGTGGTGGTGGTGGTGGTGGTGGTGGTGGTTGTGGTGGTGGTGGTGGTGATGGTGGTGTCGGCGGCTGCGGCAGTGGAGGTGGCGGCGGCGGCGGCGGTGGCGGTTGTGGTGGTGGTGGTGACATAGACGAACTGATAGATGAACTGATAGACAAACATTTACACTCACATCAACAACACATAATTAATTTTAACAAAAATACGTAAGGCACAACATTTAATCACATATATAGGTACAGGAATAGGTCCTATAACTATACATTTATTAAAACATTGAAATCAACAGATAGCATAAATATTATTGACAATCTATGTGACAAAAAAGGTTGCCATTCTGTAGTGGCAATATGCCGGTCAACTTACTACAACAGGATGTACTGATGGGGAAATTTACACTTATTTCCAAATTATTCACTGCGTGTAAGGTTAAAACAACGTTTTGGGACAGTTATATCAACAGACCACATCTCATGGTTGAAAAGGAAATAAAACAACATATCATTTTCTAACAGATTGCTTATAGCAACAGCTTATTTTTATAAACAGCCAGAGTATTATTCATATTGTATTATAAAATGCAAACCACTCGACACGATATTTACTAGATGGTATATGATTAGATATTACATTCACCAATATGACTCATGTGTGCCTAGGCAGGGTAGATAAAGTCATTTTACTACCTTATGTTCACGAGTGACGAGGCTACGAGTGAAACTATATATTCTCTTTGATCACGAGAGAATTGAAATCGATATTTCACAAAATCCAACAAAATTTCTTTTTTATTTCATGCTTTTCTCACCGTTTATATACATTGTAAAAGCGTTTAACTGGAGAATTTCGCGGGAATAATGACGTCATGTCGTCAAAAAATGACGTAATTTCACAGTTAAAAGTGAAAATTATCGATAATTTTCACTTTTAATTTTCACTGTTTAAAACAGTTAATGATCAGTTTTAATTCACTGATATTTCTCTATAAACCGCCGAAAAGCATAAAATCAAAGAGTTTAACTGGAGAATTTCGCTGAAATAATGACGTCATTTTGTAAAACAAAAATACGTCATTTCGCAGTAAAATAATTATCAATAATTTTCCCTGTTAATTTTCCTTGTTTTAAAAAGTGAAGTATCAGTTGTAATTCACATATATTTCTATATAAACCACCGGAAATCATTCAATAAAACTCCATATATGCAAATATGCGAAAGGTATAGACGTTGCAAGAAGACTTGAAATTCGCTGTTTTTATACGGATCTCAAATGGCATTCAAAAACATAATCTTTACCTGCCTAGAAATCATTGGAACAGAGCGACATTATGAACATATTGACTTATTAAGGATGGTGTACAGTTTTATCGAATTAGGATAATACGAGCATGAGATTCCACGCACCATGGGCAAATTATAAAAACAGTATTTTATTGGTAATCAAAGTTCATAACCGTCTTGAAAATAAACAAAGAATGGCATGACAATATGCGCATGTTGACCCTCACGAGATAATTCATCAATTATCACAAAATTTAAATATGAGATCTTAAGCCTTTGACGAACGGACGGATGGAATAAACATCTAAAATGATGAATTAGTTTTTCTGGGATATTGGTTTCACACACGCGCACAATCAATTACATCAAAACAGACGGTAAATGCGGCATCAATGTACTCCACACTTTAGTTTCTTTGTGACATATTACATCTGAACGTCTATTATCAACTGCGTGATTTTACCTGTTGCTTTTTCCACACATTCGACAGTAATTTCGGTCCCGCCGAAAATCATTCGAACCCCTACAAATATATCAGTGCCAGTTCCGGACAGTGGGACAGTGAGTGAGCCTATCCGTTTGCTACCAACATATGTTATAAATTGAGGAGATTTGTCACTCGTTACAAATATCGGGAGACCCATTGACGTCTGATCCTTAAAGTATACAGTTCGAGTTGTTAACAATGAGACACACAAGTGAAACAAACTCACTTTTAAATTAAGGCGAAAATCTCCTGACCAATGACGTGTACTTCCTTATAGATGAAAGTAAATAAAACCCAATTCATATGTACGTGTTTATCACACAGGACTGGTGTTCAGATTTTAGATTATTTGTCACTTTAAAATATCTGCTTAGCGTAATACTATAAATAAAAATAGCAATATATTGTCATATATGTGTTACTATGTGCAACATGCATTTATATATACACAATTGGACCATCTTGATTATCGGCTTCATTTATTAGATTGGTATACGCGAAAACTAAAGTGTTGCAATAAATAACAACGAATACATTTAGTTATAACAGGAAGACAATCCGCTTGACAAGACGATGTGTTAAAAGTATGTGTTTAAAGAGAGAATGAGAGACGAGTAAGCAAACAGTTTGATTGCGATTATTTATCTATGCGTCGAAATTATGTGTTGAACAGACTAACAAACTGTAATTGCATGCACAACTCTCGTTTCTTTTTAAACAATTAGTTAGCATGATATTCATAAGATCGTTATAACAGCGATAAGTGGTGCCAAACATAGATTTATTTCGAGTATTGCGTTACTAGGAAATTCAGATATATTATTTCCGCCTAGAGCTTAGTCGGGGCGCCATTGAAGCCGTATTCGGCTTTTGATATGGTACGTATATATTGGTTTTGTTTTACCTTCAAATGTTGACTGCTACTCTCCGTTGTAAATTTGTAGCCAACGTTTCTTCAAAATTGTTTAAGATTATCAGTTTATCAGCGGTACGATGGTATGATTCGATTCTAAGTATTGTTATATTAATGTCCGTCACTCCGTTTTATACCACAGGATATCGAAACTGCATAAATGGAAATTCTTAAAACAAAAAATTACCGGTTTTGAGGAAAAATTGAACAACTATTTATTTATTTCATCCATTAAAGCAATGTAAACTTATATTAGTATGCCACATTTTGTTCTTAAAAAGCTCTTCTTTTCAGAACCATTGACTGCGTTGTATGAGCATGGTATTTCAGTGAAATGCATATAATTTATTAAATTAAATATTATTTTGTTAACATAAACAACTTTACATTTGGCCATTCCGATAGGTTAATATGAATACACAAGTAACTCTTCAAGATGTTTTGCATTTAAAAAGAGAAACAATTTATACATGTTAATGATGCAAACTATTAGTGTTCCATTTATGTATTCAGTTGTATTCGATTCACGGTGATAACCACAACTATTCCGCTCACCGTCTAAATTTTATACTTCTGACAAAAGCTCCGTATCCTTCTGTCAAAAATATGGCCGCAAAATTTTTGGCGAGTCCAGACATCAATAAAAAAAGAAAAGAAGGTAAGTTGGTAATAAAATGATATGCTATCGAACGAAGTTTATATTTTACATCTAATTGCCGTTTATCGCATCAAAATTTGGTCGCTATTAACTTCAAAATAGTGAAAACAGTTTGAGCATGTCGTAAAAGAAGTGACTTTCATGACGCGAAAAATCGTATTTTTGCAGATTTTAAACCCTTTAAATGATTTTTTTTTTGTTAAACAATATTTTATGGTAGAAGAATCAATTTACAATACACTATAGCATGCTTTATTGAATATAACTGTGATTTTTACATTAAAACGTGTTAGCAAGTATGCACCGCTCAACACTTACATTATAGAAATATGAACACCGCTCAATAATGTTCGTAAAAGCACCGCATCTTAATGATTTTTTGGCACCGCTTTATTCTGATCTTTTTTCTTTCAGAAGGAAGAGGCGTTCAAATTTATGTTTAAACAAGCCAAAGAACAAGAAAATGAGACTTTTACTTCCCGGTGCTTGATAGTATGATAAAGCTATTCTAATTCGAAAAGGGGTAGTAGGTTTGGGGTCATAATTGTTAACAAATATAAAGCAAAATATTAAAACAATGTCAAATAATGGCTTCATAATTTGAATCACGATGTTAAACAATGGTACAAGCGGTTTCAAAGCAATATTACAATGTACTTTGAAAATATTTGGTTTTCAATTGTTTTTTTTAATACTTGACGGAAATAACTATATATGATTTGAACCCTTTACATCTCGTTAAAACGGACAGCGCTGTAATGTCTTATCTATGGAGACATGCACTCACAAGCTTCTATAGACAGTCTCAAAATAGTTTTGTTATATAATTGTAACCCCTTTGTTTCTGATATAAGTAGTCGAGAGCATATTTGGTATATATCTTTGGTTTTGACCACAAATACCAAGTTCATATTTCAGTAAATTAACCAATGCAACATCACTTTGTACACTCTATACATAACTAAATTCATTAATTATTTCGGTTAGTTTTACACCAACATTTGCTTATACCTTTCCATAATCGTAGTTGGACATCTTTCTTTTAATATTGATACGGATTATGAATCTGAAAAACAAGAAATAATAGTTATCAATAATGATTGTATTTTACCGCAACAATAGATACATTGAAACATTAGACTTAAACATGTGCCCTCCACGTACTGGAAAGCAAGACAATCAATCCTGGTTAACCTTTTCGGTGCAAGCATGCCATCATTTTCAAGATCAATTCTGGGACATGTAACTTTGATAAATGGAAGATTATAAATTCATCTCACGATGGCTCGTTCTAGCACATCATTTAAAACCATGTGCAGAAGTTAGCGGTGTCACGAATTTCAGTGACACGGAATATAAATACGGTGTTTATAATCAGTGTTGCGCGGTATATCAATATTTATGTAAGTGATGTATGTTTTCAACAAAAAATTAGGCCTTTAACAGATATTGAAACAAACAGGTTTATAATCAGTGTTGCGCGGTATATCAATATTTATGCAAGTGATGTATGTTTTCAACAAAAAATTAGGCCTTTAACAGATATTGAAACAAACAGGTTCGTATGGCATGTTCTTTTTATATATACACTGATTTAAGTCTGTCACATCAGGTCTGACACATCGACAATCATCTGATTATTACATTTTTCTCACAAGTACGAATGGTGTCGAGCGCGACACTACTTTTTGTAAACAGTATTTCAAAGTTATGCTAAATATTTGACGACTGGTATACTTTTAAATAGACGACATATTGTTTCAGAAATTCGATGGAGTGCTTCGCAAGTGGCAACATTTTGCAGTGTCTTATGATAAAATATTTTGTCACCCGGTTACCTTATATTGCTATGTCCGCCATTTTTGTTTCGTCAGAAGGATACGGAGCTTTTGTCACAAGCATAAAATTTCGACGGTGAGCGGAATAGTTGTGGTAATTGCCCTATCACCGAGGTATTTTATTACGGTTTTGCTGGATCGAAATATAGTGCAATGCGGGTTTGCCTTATTAGTGATCTCATTCAATCATTGGGCGGACATTCTTCCACTGTGACCATGATTGTTCTTTTATCAGCAAGATTTTCATACAATGAAATCAAAACATACAAACGATATTGTAGTCAAGTGTGCTGTAATCTCTTTAAGAGTTTTGATTGTTTTGAATTCTTTGTTAAAATGCCCCGAGCTTCAATCTTAATTATTCTAGCATTATTAAAGCAACATAACGATTTTAGCACAAGCTTTCATTCCAATAAATATTTTTTGAATAGGATATGACCGATGCACGGATAGACAGACTGGTGGAGCAGCGTCTGAAGGGCGTCTTTAAAAGTACAGAAACATGTTTTTAAAAAAAGTAATATTAGCCGCGCAGTAATTGCAAAGATAACACTTTTGTAGGAATAAATCTGGTGTTACATCCTAATGTCCTATATACATATAGAAGCCATGCATTTTTACAGGCTATATTCCATAATTGTGAACACTTCCTTGGTGATATCCCATATTCAATTAGTTTGTGTTTGTTAACACTCTTATAACTT
Source organism: Dreissena polymorpha (assembly GCF_020536995.1). Taxonomy (NCBI): domain Eukaryota; kingdom Metazoa; phylum Mollusca; class Bivalvia; order Myida; family Dreissenidae; genus Dreissena; species Dreissena polymorpha. The sequence continues at coordinate 45,970,838 of NC_068358.1, read as the reverse complement.
TCGCCCCTACACACAATTGGCAAATTACGCATGTCGTCGGATAGATGCGACTGGTTTTGTGTATGCGGTAAATGTCACTTCATAGAACGGGCCACGTCTATGTGGTGCAAATGCAAATTAGCAGCGCATAGACGGTATCAAATACATGAAATCTACACAATTTATGTTACTTTAGCACCGTTAAAGTTACGGAAGATAAAACTATCGCAATTAAACTTCCTTTTAACTCATCTCTCCGTCCGTTAAAGTGTGTTTTTTAACACAACGCCGAAGGATAAGAGAAGCATCGTCTCTTCCATGTGAATGTCTTACTTTTTATTTACCGCTCTTAGTGATGTTGGGCATACGCAAAAGTAAAAAAAGTTTTATCTCTAAATGTATTCGTTGTTTGTTATTGTAATACTTTAGTTTCCGCCAATCTAATAAATCAAGCCGACAATCAAGATGATCCTATTTTGTATACCTGAAAGCACGTTGCACATTATAACAAACATATATGACAATATATTGCTCTAGTAATTTAAAGTATAACGTTAAGAATATGTTATAGCGAAATACTAGAAATGGCGCGGCAGAGGCCGACGCGTATCCCCACGCCGAATGTTTGACCTAGGTGTGCCCCAGGGTTGGTAATGGGGCCATGCATAGCTGAGATTGACCGTATTGTCATAAGAGAAGTTCATCATCAATTAGAAGTGAATTGGTGTAGAAATGAAGAAGTTATAGTAAAAGGCAATTTTGGGTGGGTGTGACATATGTGGGCAGGGCGCCCCAGGGTTGGTAATGGGGCCATGCATAGTTGAGATTGACCGTATTGTCATAAGAGAGGTTCAGTATCAATTTGAAGTGAATCGGTGTAGAAATGAAGAAATTATAGTAAAAGGCAATTTTGGGTGGGTGTGGTCTATGTGGGCGGGGCGCCCCAGGGTTGGTAATGGGGCCATGCATAGTTTGAGATTGACTGTATTGTCATAAGAGAAGTTCAATATCAATTTGAAGTGAATCGGTGTAGAAATGAAGAAATTATAGTAAAGGCAATTTTGGGTGGGTGTGGTCTATGTGGGCGGGGCCCCAGGGTTGGTTATGGGAACATGCATAGTTGAGATTGACCCTAATGTCATAAGAGAAGTTCAGTATCAATTTGAAGTGAATCCGTGTAGAAATGAAAAAATTATAGTAAATGGAATTTTTTGGTGGGTGTGGCCTATGTGGGCGGGCGCCCCAGGGTTGGGATTGGGGCCATGCATAGTTGAGATTGACCCTAATGTCATAACAAAAGTTCAGTATCAATTTGAAGTGAATCCGTGTAGAAATGAAAAAATTATAGTAAATGGAAATTTTTGGTGGGTGTGGCCTATGTGGGCGGGGCGCCCCAGGGTTGGGAATGGGGCCATGCATGGTTGAGATTGACCGTATTGTCATAGGTGAGGTCCAGTATCAATTTGAAGTGAATCGGTTGTAGAAATAAAGAAGTAAATGTAAAATAACCTAAAAAAATGAGTGATAATTTCTGACGCGGCCCCACCCCAACCCCTATAACTTTTGACCCAGGGGTCAGATCAAAATTCCAAATAGTGCAGGGTCGCACATATGCTCATAGCTACCATGTGTGTAAATTTCAAGGTTCTAGTGCTTTTAGTGTAGGAGGAGATAGTGGCCAGGACGGACGGACAGACGGACAGACGGACGGACAGACGGACGGACGGACGGCGGAGATCACCACAATATCCCCACCTTTTTTTCAAAAAGCGTGGGGATAATAATCTAACATCTGAACACGAGCCATGTGTGGTAAACACGTAAACATGAATTGGGTATAATTTACTTTCATCTATAGGGAACTACACATCCTTGTTCGGAAGGTTTTCTCCTTAATTTGAATTTGAGCTTGTTTCACTTTTGTTACTCATTGTTAGCATCTCGAACTTTGTAACTGTATAAGTTTAGTTTAATGTTATCTTAAATGCTTATAAGAGTCCTAAACGTACAACAAACTTTTAAAACTCGAACACAACAATTTATTCCAATTCTAAGTGTTAAAATAGCAAATCGGTAATTAAATTGACAAGTGTTTCAACCACTTATTTATGTTTGCCACGTTAATAAATACATCTAAACTAGTTGGTAAAAACGTAATGTATTTCTTATTTAAAAGTGAATGCTTAATAAACTTATCAATGAACACTTTGCAAGAAAAGAGATACACTTAAATCGAATATAAGATAATTCTCTTTCTACATGAATTTATCTAAACATCCACAAGCTGTGGTTATAAAGTACAAAAAACAAAGTGAATTTCAAAATAAGTATATTTGTATTTAGTAATACATGTTGGTATATGCTAGATCATGTAATTAACATATAACAAGCATAATATGCACTTAAATGGAGTGTTCAACACTAACGGGAGTCCGGTAGTCCGAGACTCGTGGAAATGAGACTTGGACTCCTTGTTTTTGTGTCAAGGAAGTCCGTCGGACTCCTTCAAAATCATCTGTTTATTATAAAAAAAATCTCTTTGTTTATTTATTCGATTCTCTAAATCAAAATGTCTGCATAAATAAATTTTTACTCAGAATAGTTATTGTCGATCACTGTCTATAAAAAATTTCAGTTTCAATCGTTTATTGTCACATTTCAATTGTAATAATTTAATGTTCACCCTCTACATACCGCAGAAGAAAGTTTTTTAATACCTAGTCATGACCTCACACTTCAACCACTGTTTAAGAGCTGTAAGAGTTCTTCTTAACAAGGAAGATTATAGACAACTGGTCTATTGTTAGTGAGAAGTGTTCAATCAAAACCAAGTGATGTTGGAAGCATATAGAAAACAAGAACAATACAATCATTTGTACTATGCACTTGAATAAGTATTTTTCTGTTTTCCTATGAAAACCCCTGTCTGGTCAACAAGTTTGTTGTCAAAAGATGCATTTTGTATACTTATTATTGTATTATTATCATGAAAATGCCTTGTCAATTTAAAAGTGTATGTAAGCGAAAAAAGGAAATTCCATTTAAGAGTATTAATCAAACGACTTGGAACGCAAAGGACCACAGTCTATTAACAAAATCACAGTGCTCGGTCATAGCTTACACACATGTACCTAGCAAGAGTCCATTTTAGATCAAATGAGAACAAGTTGCTTACATTGAGCTTTTGTGATTACATTTTGCCGATTGTTAATAATCGTTCCTGCATTGTCCGTTGTCAAAATGTACATTGTAAACACTCTAGAGAATATATTTATTTCCAACATACACGAAACATTGTAAGAAATCTGTCTTAATGACAATTGGGTAAATTACAAAACTGCATTCAAAAACTAGGTTTCTTTGTCAAATTAAATAAAAAGTTTCTGAACTTTTCAGAAGTTACAGGTTTACCCAATCCTCACACAACTTGATCAGAACGCTTTTTCTAATGGTATATCTACTGAGTTTGAAAACGGTCCAGGTCTACTGAGTGCCAGTAGGCTAAGACATTTTCCTTATAAAACTTTGTGAACTATCTAGAAATAAAATGATTTGCCAAATCATAATGAAACTATCATAAATTGTGCTTATGATATTTTAACTGAATTCGATTTGTTTCAGTCCGTTCCAAAAGACGATTTAAGGTGAAAGTAGTTAAGGAAGGGATTATATAGAGGTCTTTCTTGTTGATCGTTCGGCTCGTCCGAAGTTTTAAAAAGGGGTTTAAAATAATCCCCTGGGTTGAAAAGTGGCCCCTCCCTGAGTGTTTCTTGCATTATATGTTTGGAGCAAACACTTTAAACATTTCTTCTCTTAAACCGTAGGCTTAGAGGTTGGGTTTTTGGCATGTATCATTTAATTCTGGTCATCTACAAAGATTTTTTAATATCGTCCCTTCGATAAAAACTGTCCACCCCAATGATGAAGAAATGTATGAAGACTTACATATTTAAAAAAAATTCTCTCAAAACAATAGGGCAGGGAATTAGTTTTTGTTTAACATAACTGGTCCTGTAACAACTATGTTAAAATCATCCCTCTTGGGTTATAATTGACCCCGCCCTGTGCGATCTGAAACCAAATATGAAAGACGATTTACCAATTTATGGTAAACATGTGTAATTACCCCCCCCCCCCCCTCCTCCCCCCCCCCCCAAAAAAAAAAAAAATACGGTTTATAAAAAGTGTTTTGGACTACATGAAGTATGGTCGGACTCCTTAATTTCAGAAGAAGGGAGTCCAAAGAACTCCTTACTCAGAATAGTTAGCGTCGAAAACTGAAATGGATGCCTATCATAACCAGTAAAATACATACAAAAAATAAAACAATTTGCTCCCGCATAAATTTGATTATGGTTTTTATTCACCATAAGACTTCTTGTAAACCACTTTGTCATTTTGTATCTTTCAACTCATGATAACGTATAAACAATATAATAAACGTATAGACCTTTTATTTATGAAGTGTTGTTTTCGCTTTTTCATTACACTGCTCCTCTTTTGAATCTGTAATTATGATTCGGTATCGAGTCACTTCTTTGATCTGTGAACAGGAACTTCTAATTCTCAGCGTTTACTTTGACCTTTAATTATATCAAGATAGCAAATATGAATAAATTAAATTATATATACATATGTTATCCATGAATTCTTTTGTAGAGCTGTTACGTGTTTTGCAAATGCATGCATGTTTTGTACGATAAATTGATATCATATACATAAAAAATGTATATCAAAATGAAATCTAAATCTAAAGGTGATATTTCTATAATTTTGGTTACTTTCCAACAGTGGATTTGCACATAAAGTACATGTATACATTTTTTTGTAAATTGAAGTTCCATGTATTCGGCAACAATTTACGCAGTCACAAATACCTGATACATTTAATTTAATTTTGCATGTTTATTTTCAGATGTACAATTAAATTTATGGGTAAACATGTTTATCGCCATATTTAAACGCTGTTTTTCTCCAAAACGCTCAGGGTAAATATTAAAGTTTGAAATAAAGGAATCTAACTAATATGGTTGTGGTATTATGTATGTATGTTTTAACATACTTAGGCTGCCAAACAAGACGCTTTAGTGGTTGCAGCCATTGACTTTGGCACTACCTACTCTGGCTGGGCGTTTTCATTCAAACACGATTACGAAAGGGATCCAACCAAAGTTTCTGCAAAAACATGGAGTGGAGGCCAGCTAACTTCACAAAAAGGTTAATGCTTACCATATATATATATACGCTTACCATATATTAAGTCCGATCTTGGTTTAGTGCAATTTTTTATAACATATAATATTTACACAAAGTCCTTAAAGCACACTTTCTATGTGTGTTTTGTAGTTATAAAATTATATCATTCTCGATTCACTACGTTTGATGTCGTTAGTGTCTATGTCAGAGGTGTATCAAGTATTTTGTTGTATTCTTTCTAAGATTGTTACTTAAAAGTTTTGATACTAAAATTTGATTTTCCACCGTTTACTTTCTTCTGTGTTTTATGCTATGCCGTCGTATGTATTTTTCTGACGGTATAGGCCTTGCTTTCCTAACGTACTTAAGATGGATGGGACTTTGGCTTCAGGGTTTAGTAAACATGGCGGCATTATATTTAACATGTTTTTCATTTAATGTTCATAGTGCAATAATTTTTTATTTTACAATATATATATATATTCTATGTATATACAGTTTGTCAATCATTTCCGATATTAAGCAGTTTCGGTTAACATTTATATTAAGTTTAATATATGAAAACAGATTTTATAAATAATTTTAAATTAACTATTTACTTGCGAAGAATGGCTATTTTACTGTATGTTTACGCAATTTTCGCTTTTTGGTTCATTGTTTACTTCCGATCAGGCGCCTATTAAAAAAGGTGCATGCAGACGCTTTATTGTAAAAAAGGCACATTGCAGACGAGAACTTTTGTGAAGTTGATCCATAAATTGACATTAAATGGCCCCTAAGCGAAAAAAGGTAATACACATAGTCTTGTTCTGTTATAAATGTACCGGTAGAAGAAAACACATTTGTAAATGAATTTGCTTTCATGTTGTTAAGGGGTTTGCTCAAACTGATTATTTTAATAAAAGTGTATGTTGAGTAGCAATTCATAATATTTACATTATGTAAAGAAGTGCTTTTTGAAGATATTTTTCACTTTAAAGGGTCTCCTTTTGTTATATCTTATTACTTCAGTTGTACGGAATAACTAAGTTAAATGGGTTAAAGATGTATGTTGTTATTTTTTTATGATTGATTGATTTCATGAAAAGGTACACTTTTTTATAATAATAATTCTAAATTGTTATTATATTTTTTTTTATTTAGATAACATTATGGACTAGCCCACTTGTCACGTCTGCTGATAAGGTGAAGAAGAAATACAAAAAGGTCACAACGCCCAGCAAAGACAAAAGAACAAGAGCACGACGTGCATTATATGATATTGAAACTAAGAAGGTATCTATACGTAAAGCTTCGAATGAACATAAGTTGAGTTATAGTTACCTATTCAGGCAAGTTTCATGGGAGATAGAACTTGAGTCTAAAAATGGACCAGCAACTGTATTTTGAAAGCAGGAAGAAACTGAACTAGCTCAGTATCTCAGTGAAATGGCTAAAAGGGGAATGGGGCAACGACCAGGTGATGTTTAAGATCTAATAAAGATATTGTACGGAAAGAAAGCAGAACAACACTATTTACCAATGGAAGTCCGTCCTATGAATGGTACAAGAAGTTCATGACTAGAAATAAAGACATAGTAGGGTTACGGAAAGAAGTTTTGCTTGAAACTTCCAGAAGCCGATTCACAAGTGAAAGCCTTGACATGTGGTATTCCAGTTTCAGAGACTTCTTAGCTGAAAAAGGTTTTCTTGACCAGCCTGAGAGAATCTGGAATCAAATGGGGAGTAGAGCAGGCTACGTGATTGGGCCAAGCAGGGAGAAATCACAAACACAAGTACCTCTTCATATGTCAGAGTCATCAACAAAGGCACGCTTGACTGTCATGTTTTCTGCTAGTGCAAGTGGTTCCATGATGCCACCTGTTTATGTTTATCCTGACCCTCCACCAAAAGGACTTTATCCATTGAATTGGATATGTGGCCTATACAGAATGGGGATGGATGAACTCAAGTGCATTCATGCAATTCCTTTAGCATTTTTCTACACATATTGTTACACAAAAAAACAGTTGTTTTGTTCATTGATTCAGTTGGCTCACACATCAATCGCATCATATTCACTACGGCACGGGCCACGGGGATCTAATTGTATAGGATAGTGCCAAACGCTTCACACCTTATGCAGTCCCTGGACAAGGGTGTGTTTGGACCACTGAAAAAGACAGTGGTATGCCACCGTTAGGAAACACAATCGAGAACAAACAGAAGTGCTTATAAATAAAACGAACTTTGCAGAAAAGTTAAAACATTGCTTCAACGACTTCTACAAACCAAGTAAAATTGTAAACAGCTTCCGTTCAGCGGGTATCTATAAGAGTATACCAATATAGATAATATATTTGCCTGCTAAGTGTGGATTCCTGAATTGGATTCATTTTTAAAGGCTGCACTTGGAATGACTACTGATGAAAAAATACATTTAAAGCTTGAAGATGTAGCTGGGTTGCCAATCGGTCATGCTCCAATGTCATTGACACCCTTCTTCAGAGGTATTATTGACACAAAGGAGGCAAAGTGTTTTCAGAAGTAAATCGGTGCACCTGTACCTAGCTACCCACCATTGCCAGCTCAGCACGAAGAAGGGGGTGGAGTTGTTCTACCATGCAATTACATCATTTATACCCCATGCAAAGATCACATCAACATTATTTCTGATTTTTTAAAGCAATACCTGAAGGATCTGCAATTGATATTGTCATGGATGCCTAGATGATTTAATGTTTTATTTAATACAAATAATGTTAGTTTTAGTTTTATTTATTCAAAAACAGTACATCAATATCTCTGATTAAATGGTTCATAGCATGAGAAATTTGATGACTCCTTCTAATGACATCTTGCTTAAACTAACTCCCAACTGACATCACTGTGGCTCAGCCAACTCCCATAAAGCTTAAACATACACATTTGTACGTATAGATTTTTATATGTAGAAAGTGTGCCTTTAGTGGTTATTGGCACACTTGGTGAGTTATTTGAAAATAAACACCAAGTGTGCCAATAACCACTAAAGGCACACTTGCTCCATATAATGACCTGTTTATTGCATATGTTCATCATGTGTATAAATATGTCGTGTATATCGGAATTAAATAATAATTAATATCTTGTATATCGTAATTAATAATTAATATCGAAATTAAAACATAATTTAATATAAACGACACGCTTACCTCAATGACAACTTTAAATCAATATTTATAGCAATGAAATTGAAACGAGTTGCACTTACATTTTTGATTATTCCATCTCTTTATCGAAACTTATTTTAAACCACACTATTTTATTGTATTCCTATCGAAGTTTACAATTAGATCTATGCACGATAAACACGCAAAGCGAAATACGTTTTGCATTTGTTCGATGATATAAACAAATATTTTACTGTAAAAAAACAAAACGTCCAACATGTCCGTAAAATCCAGATAGTTTAACTCAAACTAGTGTGTTTCGTCAGAGAAATTACGTCATACAACATACATCATAAGTTGCATGAAAAATAAAGTACGGAAAGCCGGTTTTGAGAACAAAATCGATTCCAAAACCTGTTCATACGCCATTTTGTTTTACCGCTCCGTTCGCCAATTACGTTACGTCAACGCGTGCCGACGATCTGCCGTTGCTTCTTGATAACCGGAAGTTTGAAAATAACCGATTTTGGCACAGTGTGCCAATTACCGTTTATTTGCACACTTGCTCAATACCGAGATTTTCACGAGTTATTCGCGGAAAAACGGCCAATTTTGTTACTTAATATATTAACATATGCAATAATTTCAATTATTGCACTTAACAAACAACAAAGAAACAGAAATTACATTTAAGTAACAGTTTTAACATTTTGCACAAATATAATACATGGAATATAAATACATGTAGAATATAATTGATAAACATATCTCTGTATAGGCCCCTGGGTAAATAAACTGTCCTTGATATAATGATCATTTATATATATATATAATATATATATATATATATATATATATATATATATATATATCAGTACTGGTAAAAATTAAAGACAGTACTTAAAGATAGCAAAATTAGCCTCCAAAAGCATACAAACGCTCTAAAATTTGTGATCTGTCAAAACAGCTGACCATCTGTCAAATCTGACAGTTAAAATACATTTTGAGACGACCCCATTATGAATAATGGAACCACCATTAATAAACCGAAAGTGGTTAAATATGTCATACAAACAAAAGCGTCATTGGCAAAAAACATACGTGCTGGTAATAAACTCTTTGCAGGTTTTGGAAGGATATAGATTTTGTAAATCATCAAATAACATACAAACATTATCTTCATGAAAAAAGATTACATTAGATTTATTGATTAATCGGAACTGGTTGACAAACTGTATGTGAGATTAATGTTATTTACAATAATAAAGAAATGCGAAAAACGTGTTTTGTTTTTTCGTACAGGTCCAACGTGTATTCTGATCAGACCAGACGGTAAGACAGTTGAAGCGTTCGCGTTTGACGCGGAGACTCGCTACAGCGAATTGAGCGAGAACGATGAACACAAGAAATGGTACTACTTTCGAAGGTTCAAAATGGCACTTTGGAAAAAGGTAAATCGTCAGAAATAACCTAACAAAATAATGATGTGGATCGTTGCAGAAAGCTTATTGTTAATGGACATTTGTGAAAGCGACTTAGCAAAAATAAACGCACTGGAAAATATAACTTTGTTAGTTATTGCATTTACAAAAAGACTTGCGTCTTTCATTTATTTCTAGTCCATTCATAAAGACACCCTGTTGAAAGACGAAAGTGGTCGAGAGCTCTCAGCATTGACAGTGTTTTCATTGTCAATAAGGCAAGTTTAAATGGATACATTGTGTTTTATTTATTATACGCTATCTTTGTACATGTATAATGATATAATTTCCTTGACCATAATTATATTCACACAGTGAAACATCAGCTGATTTATACAACAGTAAGGCTAAACTTCATCTTAATCAGGTACAAAAGAGGAGTTCAGTGTTCTTATGAAAATAGTGTTCAAGATTTGACTTGATCCAAATTTGTGCTTGGCATTGATTGAAATATTAAAAAGTAAATATGGCTTTTACAGAAGAACCAAGTTTGGTTTTAGCAATGACCTACTCGGACTCTGTCTAGATAGTGTCAATATAAACATTCTAATCCAGTTGCGTTTCCTAAAAATTAAAGTATGTTTCCAATATTTTTTTGGTGACCTATTATAATCCAAAATTTGAAATTGGTTTAAATATTATTTATATATTCATTCTAACAAAGTGCCCGAGTATTTTCCGGATAATCAAACTAATGAATAAACGGAATTGTGTCTGTTTTCCTATTAGATTTATGAAGGACGATTTAACAAAGATTTCTGTAAGTCAAGTAGTTGGATTGAAACCAGGCGATATTCACTGGGTGTTGACTGTGCCTGCTATATGGAATGATTCAGCAAAACATTTTATGAGACTTGCCGCCGAACAGGTATGCATCTGGATATGAACGCTATGCTCATTTATGAGTTGTTATGCTTATGTATATGTCACATGATGATACGAAAAAGCTTATTTTACAATATGACATGATTCAGTATTAAAATATTTTGATGACAATTTTTTCCATATTGTTCGTGAATTCATTATATATCTTTGTTTGGCATCTGCAATACTGTTTGTTATTTGTTTAGACTACAAACCAAGCTTGATTATTGCTTATTTATTATAATTGAAGGCCGGGATGTCATCGGACAAACTAACCCTTGCATTAGAACCGGAGGCAGCCTCTCTTTACTGCAGACACTTGCCCGTGCAGAGAGAAGGGGAATCTAGTCTTTCGTCTTTTCGAGTTGGAAAAAAATATTTAGTTTTAGATGCAGGAGGCTAGTTCTGTTAATAATCTCCTTTTATAGAGGTTTTTATTAAGTTTGAATACTCATGATATTATTGATGATGCTAAGAAAACCTATTTTAAAAACAAATTTGGGGGTGTTTCAGGTTTTTATGTAGATCAAATACGTGTATCTGCATGTAACACTTACCTGGTATTCTATAAATGTACATGTGTCAACTACCGTTTGCCTTAGTTTGAAGCAAAGAGTGACTAAATACCTAGATAAACATCAAATGACTTAATGCAAATGATAAATATAGTCATCATTATGCGCATATGGGATTGTTATTTACAACAAACATGTCAATTCTAAAACTATACAAATTTATTGTTTCACTTTTTTGTCGAAGTTTTAGACTTTAGAAACCGGTCGAGGAATTTCAAATTCGAGTTAAAACATAAGACAAATATATTATTGCAGGCGGAACTATTGATATAACGGTCCACGAGGTTTGCGCAGGGGGAAACCTAAAAGAGATCCACAAGGCGAGTGGCGGTGACTGGGGAGGAACAAAAGTGGATGTAGCGTTTACGAACTTTCTTGGAGAGCTCACAGGTATTTGTTATATAAATTTACGTAATAATAATACAATAAAAGAATAATAATGTTGTTATTTTATCTTGGATTGTTCTGAGAACAGCGATATTTATTTATGTTATTGTATTGCATGTACATGCAGATAAATCAGTGATGCCGAGGTTCAAAGATGAAAATATGGAAGATTATATTCAGCTTCTTCGTGACTTTGAAATAAAAAAGAGAGCCGTAGATAGCACAAAAGGTGTTAAAACTACAATTAAAGTACCAATATCCTTTTTTGACTGTGTGCAAAATACAACAGGAAGTTCGATGAAGGACATTTTAAAAACATCCGGTTACGGGAAAAAGGTAAGTGTTTGTTAAGTTGATTCAGCGTTATTATAGATACCAAATTTGTCATCGGCAGCCTATAATGACAATCAACGAAGCAACGATACTCGAATTCAATGTCGCTGCGTCCGTTGGTTGAATGACGTTAAAATTAATTACTGATCATTCCAACATAGCGTTTTTATGATCAACGTTTACATTACAGAATTTCGAATTTTGTATGGAGAGGCGGCCTTGTTAATTACTATTAGAATATGATAGTATCTACATGTATTTTAATTGTTTTGCATTACAAGAAACACCTTGTTTTAATTAGTGCTCGGGTGTGTGTAGAAAAAAACAAAATCAGCGTGGTGTAATGGATAAGGTGTCCGCCTAGCGACCTGGAGTTCATGGGTCGATCCCCACTGTGGGAACGTTCGTTAGATCTCCCATAAAACCAAGTACTGGTTCTATGCCCAGGAAACGGACTCGAGAGCATTTCAATAAGCATGAGGCTTTCGATGCAATCAAGCTAAAACAAATAGGTTTAAATTAAAGTAAAAACATCAAAATAAAGAATAAAACTATGTTAATGTCACATTGTATCCGAAGTAAGATTTAACACAAATTTGAATTCGTATGTTTATTTTTAATATGCTATGATTGTATTTGAAATGATTTTAATTTAATTTTAGATAACCATTAAAGGAGATAAGCTTCGCTTGGATGCAGATATTATGCCTTCCTTCTTTACCACATCTTTATTGAATACTGTTGAGCATGTTTCTGATTTGCTTCAAAAACCGGAATGTAAAGGCGTTGAAGACATACTGATGGTAGGAGGCTATTCTGAGTCCATGCTTCTCCAAGACACCATCAAACAGCAGTTTTCGCATATGAAAATCATCGTCCCACCGGATGCGGGGCTTGCTGTCCTTAAGGGTGCAGTGATTTATGGGCATTGTCCGTCGGCAATTACAGAGCGTGTTTCAAAGTATACTTACGGTGTAAGTACCACAAAACTATTTGACGAGGACAAACATCCATTGTCTAAACGAGAGGTATATTCCAATGGAGAAATCCGATGTGTAGACTTGTGGTCCGTTATTGTTACAGCTGGCGATAAGCTTATCGTCGGAGAAGCCCAGAACGAACAGTCTTTCAGCCCTGTTTTTGAGGATCAGAAGTCGATGGATCTTGCGATCTTTGTAACAAGTGACAAAGATCCTAAATTTACAACAGATGTTGGTAGCAAACAGGTTGGCTCTGTCAATGTCCCATTATCCGGACGTGGTACTGACAGATCCGTAGGAGTTCGAATGATTTTTGGCGGAACAGAAATTACTGTTGAATGTGTGGAAAAAGCAACAGGTAGAATCACGCAGTTGAATATAGACTTTCTGATGTAATAAGTAAAAATAAAAAAACTGTCTTAAGGGCGGAGAACATTCATGCCGCTTTGACCGTTTTGATGTAACTGATTTTTCGCGTGTTTGAAACCTATATGCCGGAAAATTCATCCACCATACTCGAAATATATAATTAAGATATAATATCAAAGTGTTTTGATACTTTATAAGAAGCATCCTGTAAGGGTGAGCATGCCCATGTTATCATGCCGCTCCAATGTTGTTGTTTTTTTTTCAAGGAGGTATTGAAAATTGATTAAAAATAATGTTTGTTTTTATAACGTGTCTTGATACGTTAGCTCTCACCCTCTTACTATTCTTATTCGATCAAACTGTTAAGTTTCCTTATTAAGTGGATATGCGAGTATTTTCGTTCTGCTCAAATGATTTTAGGAAGGTAATCAATTAGACTTGTTCAATGCCATGCAAGATCCATATTATAACCAGCACATTCAACGACTTGTGCAGCGTGTATACCATTCGCATATTGGCAAAGAGTTAACATCATGTGATTATTCATAATTCTATTTTAATTTCATTTCCGTACAACCTTTACCGTCTCCCACGGACAAAGCATTATCACTTAAGACATAGACAATTACAATTCAAAACTAATTTACAGAATCTACCGTTTCGACACCAAAGGAAGTAAAATAAGTTGATCTACTTTACTTAGGTATATGAAACATGAATTATTTGAATTATTTTAAGATTGTGTAGACGTTTGCAGAGACATATTGGTACATGCAATATCAAATCATATACCTTATAGCACAATATATGTCGGTTGGTATTCATTTTATCATTAAAGATGAATTAAATTCGGGTGATTATTTTTACAAATAAGCTGTTGCTATAGACATTCTTTTAGAAAATGAGATGTTGTTTCATTTCAATTTCAACGCAATAGATGGGGCATTTTGTTCTCGAAAGTTTACTGAATTTTTACTTCACATGCATTGAAGGATGCATAGTCAAAATAACCATCTATTGGCCCGAGTATAAACCTTTCCGATACAATGTGGTGTACTTGGCGACTAGCTTACCATTAGGCACGGATAACACTTTGAATTAAAAGGTGAACACTTTGTGTCAAAATATTACTTGTTTACTCTTCACAGTGTGCATGCATTAAAAGATTTTTAAATGTTTGGCATACAAGTTCACCAATATAAGTCCGCATGAAAATTATATTTAAGGTGAGAGTTATGGAGGACATTGGTTTGCATTTGACATGTGCGTCAATAAAAACTGTCTGAAGATATGTATGCGTTTATTTTAGAAAATGTTAAGACGATTGGTTATAAATCAAAAATGTATTATCTAACAAGCTCACCCGATGTTTGCAAGTTCAAATGGCTAGCATATTGCCACTACAAAATTGCAAAAAAAAATCACATTTTATAGGGACTATTTATTGTTTTCCACTGCTTTATAAACACAAAGATAAGGCCATATTGCTATACATATGTAATGTATGTGTGTCTTTTGAATTATTATTGCAATGTGTGATGTTTGTGTTGATGTATGCATATCGGTTCGTCCTTCAACCATCCTTTTGTTTGTATAGAAACGATACGGCATGCAATAAACTAATGTGAATACTCGTTTACAGGAATTCGTTTTTGTTATCAAGAAATTTATAAACATAAGCATTAAGAAACTATGCACAATACAAAGTTAATCATGTAATTAAATAAACTGTTAAAGCGGGTTTATACGAACTTACAAAATACAATAAAGATTGATGAATAAACAACTAGAATAAACTTTCAGAAGAAGTATTACCACATAATAAATAAAAACACATAAAAACACCGTTTAGTTATGCAACAAACAAACGTGTCGGAAGCGGTGTTATACTTGATTAATGTTACAATAACGTACTAAGATAGTACTTCATCAAGATTGCGAATTAATAAATTTTATAAAACATTCCTCGTTCATAAAAATGGCATTGCAATCGTTTTTTTTTAAAGATATTAGATTTTATTGATATTTAAACATCATGCACGGTATGTTATAATGGCGAAGATATGTGCATGTGCGATGATATGCGTTAGTATTGTGATATAAATTTGGATTAGTTGTTAGTAATGAGACCACCTTAATTAACCATCGTCAGTTAATTATTAATCGTAACCAGTTTGAATGAGTTTTTAACGCGAAACCTTGAGTGGCGAAAATTGCAACTGGTTAACGATTAAGGAAACGAATCGTACCTCAAAAAAGAGATTTTATTCAAACGGTCACGATCTATGTGTATGTGCTACTTCTCCTTTAGGTAGTTTATGTCTTATTGATGCATGCATTACAATATTATACATCTTAATACACGGTATCTAGTGACGCAACCAAAGGGAAGCACATGATAATATATGAGTCTTAAGTATGTTCGTTATGTGTTTCAATACCACTACTGTATCAGAGTCTAAGTAATCTACATGAGACAAAAGATGCGAAATATTTTAATGAATGTTCCTTATATAACAAGTATACTATGTATCTCTGTCAAGCATCCAAAATTATTCTATATTTTGTGGACCGAAAATGGATGCTATATTGAGACACGTCATAAATCTATATTTAAGTCTCACAGTCAGTTTGTTTAACGAACACTTAGTTTAAAAAAATAAAACGGATATCCGCATCTGTGTTAACAAAGGATGGTAACATAATACAATAACGATGCATTTCCTGCGTGTATCAGTTACATCCTGTATTTCAGCCAAGGTGGCAAGGTCGTACTAGTTCGTTAGGGATATACTATTGCTGTCCTGTATGTGTCAAGTTGACAGTATGTTCAAATCACGCAGTTTAAAAGGTCCACAATATATACTAGAAATAAACCAGTAAACCAGTCGCGCAACTGTGCTTTTTATTATATATAATCTGTTATCTACTTTGGCGTGCTTTACTCATGCAGACAACTAAGAGAAATCTTAACGTTGTTTGATTAATCCTATAAGACAAACGAATGCACGTACACTGTGCACCAACTATACATATCGGAAAAAACATAAATGTTAAATAAATGTAACTGACATTCACAACCGCCATCAGCATCAGTTATTAATACCTGTGTAGTATCGGTAATTTACATTTCCAAAAGTGTTTTGAAATAAAACTGACCATTTTATGAGAAGCATTTATTCAAGCTACAAACGTTCCATACAATAACACAACAAACAGTTAAGTTATGTTTTGCAAATAAAATATTAACATCATTTAATAACACTAGATTTGAGCAGATTGATTTCCGAATATAACAATATGTACAAGCATATCACAACACATCACAAGTTTGTCTTGAATATGTCATATATAGTTATTAGCAATGTAAATAAACCATAATATACAAACATCACAAACATAATAATAATTGATATACAACCATGGTACGAAATGTATACTTAATATATTGTATTAAAGTAGACAAAATGTAAGTCTTAACCGTCGTCGTAATCGATCAGCTGTCGTTCCTCATACAACGGAGCATTAAGAAACCCTTTCACGTATTTCTGTTTTGCTTTTACCTTTTTTATGAATACATGTTATTGCCGTTAATATTGATTGGTTTACCAAGGACTAGACCGTTCTTTTAATGACATAGCAAATTGTTTTATAAATATTTGTCTGTAATGTACACATGAATGATTTAATACTTTTTGTTTGTACATACAGTCTCCAGTTAAACAGCCTGATACTTTACCAGACAGAAAACAGTAATTTATTAACTTAAATAAGTTCGGATGACGTACACTTCGCATATTTGTTTATGGAAACTCATAGGGTAAATATATTATAAATTATATATATATATATATTGTAAACAATTTTAAATGACGTGTCAATACGTTAAATCATTATTCACAATAGTTGAATTTATGTGAAGGGTTATTGTAAAAAAAATAACAAATACAGTTTTGCGTAAGTTATAAAAAAAGTTATCCTTCGTGAATATTACTTCATAAAGATTCAACTTAAATAGAGCTATAAATTATTGACACACAGGCGGTCACACATATCACAATACAGTTTGAACAAACTTTTGAAGTAAACATGAATACGTTCAGTCTACAAATATATTCTGCAATAATTGACCTGAAATCCCGGACACCGAGTGTAGACTATAAGTCACAAAACACTTTTTATATAGTGCTCAATCATTTCTTTTGATTTCTAGATCCACCGTTTGAAACACACTTAAACCGTTATTGGAGAAAACATGATGAATCACGTATATTCAACTTGGTTCCTACACAAAAAACAACCGAGTGTTAGTATTACCTAAATTGTAACTATTACAATTTATGGCTTACATGGTACGTTCACCATCTATAGTTCGAAAGTCACTTTTTTCTATTTATAGTTCAAATACTACTTTGCCGTTGGAGTCATAGCCCTTGTTGTAATAGCCATCGGTTCCCTTGGTTTCATCTTCATGCGTAACTCTAAGCTTCGCCTGTAACGTGAATGAGAGCATCTGAGCCAGTGACAGTCAAAATATTAAATGAAAGAAAGGAAATGGCCTATTCGCAGTTTGATAAATTGAAACAAGAAATATCTTTTAAAAAGATATACGGCGTTGATCACAACGTCGTTAGTGTTGGTGAAATATAAAGAGTTATATCAATAAGATCCATGTTAGCGAATGCATATACCTGCAAAGTTGTTAGATGCATCACACGCAAATCAATTCTATAGATACAAAACAGAAATACAACAGAAGAATGTAAATGAAAACATAGATTGCACATTTTCTATTGCGAACAGTTTCAGGCCTACTGTCAGAAAAAAGTATTCAAATTTCATGGGGCGCTTATAAATGTCAGCTATGGCGAAACGCTGGGTTAAACAGCCAGGCCAAAAATACATCAGTAAATATAGGCAAACTGCAGAGGTGAATATGTGCAGGGGGGTTGTGTAAGGCGCTTCAAGTCAAGTAGCGGCGTAAACAACATTGAAGAAATCAAAAGATATAGTATATTATTCTCAGGATGAAGACACATCATAGTAATGCTCGATTGGACATTGTCGCCTCGGGTACTACGTACATGTACCCCGGGTACTCTTAAGTATACTTACATGTACCCCGGGTACGGTAAATATACTAAAACGTACCCGGGAATTTTAACGTTAATTCGGTCGTTGTCGGCTATATTTTTTAATTAATTATGTTCACATTTATGTCAAGTTTCTGTTATGATCTCTGTATTATCGACACTCATACTAAAAAGCATGTTGATGCAGTTTTTTTAAAGAGAAGTTTGTTAATGATAAACAATATCGTTGTTCGGTTATCGGTAGCACGTTTTACGACATCGGATTTTGGGCGGGAATACAACGCGGGTACATCGACCGGGTACGTCTAAGTATATTTACCGTACCCGTGGTACATGTAAGCATACTTAATAGTACCCTGGATACATTTAAGTAGTACCCGTGCCGACAATGACCAATCGAGCCATAGTAATAGAGATCGCGACAAGAAGTTCTGAATAAAGTAGTGCATCGAAACGGTAATAATGCAAGAAGTTGAACATAATGATCTTAACAAATCTCACATCTCTTTGGTCTCTGTGAAGATAACAAGCATACATATGAGACAAATTTTAACCTAAGTGCTAACATACCTGACTTGATGTCCTTTCTTCTAGGGCATTGCTGTCGTCGATGTTGAAGGAGAAGCTTATGGGAATCGCCGCCTTTGATCCTTCCGACGCGCTATGCTTGCGCATATCTTGCAACGCCTTGTTCTTTTTGTGCTTCTTGCGCAGAAAGCTAATCATGCTGGAGCGGCCACTGCTCGACGTCGCGAGGTTCTTATCGTGAACCTGTTGTTAATTTAAAAATTGACTTAAAGTACTGCGGCCACTATTTATTATTTAACAATTAATAAATTAGAGCAAATTAGATCTTTTGCTATACAAGTAACTCAATTAGTATGAATTTAGTATTAACACAATATTCTTGTTTTTATAAAGACAGTTGCTACTAAAGTTTCATTATATTGCAAAACATGAACAAAATGTCAGAATACCAGCAAATATAATATGTATTTTTAAATGGTCTAAATACAAAGTATACTATAGAAAAGAAAGCATCCATGGTTGTGGCGATACAATTGGAATAATCTCGTGTATTTAAATGTGTAATAGTTTCCAAAACTTGCGGAGATTAAGCGGTCCATCGCGAAAAACTGTTATATTTTTAAGAATATAATAAACTTGTTCAAGATACACCCATATCGGTTAATTATATATTATACGTTTTTGGCCAACCCATTTAGTGTGAATATACAATTTACGTATGTTCACCATTCTAATTGCATATATGTTCATGCGATTACAATTAGTATGTCCATTGCTGAAAAGGTGAAAATGAACGTGCAACTTTGAGATGTTAGTAAAACATGCAAGTTCAAGATGTAAGATGCTTGAAAATAGTTGTAAGAAGTAAAAAATAGTTAAATGTTTCAACACGAGATGCTTTTGGTTGCCTTTCACACATGCTACACATTTAGTTACACGCTATATATATGTGTTAGTGAAGTTATGCACACTTATGATATATGATACTTAGCAAATTACATCTTGGTGCATCTGCTGTAAAGAATACAAAACAACAAAACATAAGAGAGTAAATCAACGTAGCATATCTTAGTGGAGCATGGCAATGTGTAATAAAATGACGATAAAAACACTGAACTAAAGTTAAAAATACTTTACAAAAGGTTTCACTCATTTTCAATCGTGAAATTCCATGACGAAAACACAGTGAATACTTATATTATAACGAAGCACATTTAGTTTGGAATTGTATTAAGTTTTCTTTAAAGGATGCAATCAAGGAAAAAAAATGACGAACATATCTTGCAAACAACAACAAAATACTGTATATTGCAAAAATATTCATATAATGATAACGAAACGAAGTAGCAAATATTGCCTCATATCTCTATAAAACGCCATTATCATTATACCTGAAGCAAATTTTGCTACATTACTCTCTTAAACGCCATTATCATAACACCTGTAGCATCTTACACACGACGGCGCGAATAAGTAAAATAAAAAAGTAACAAAAACATGGCGAAAGAACTTTCGGTTTACCAAATATAATAAGGCCATCTTTTCATGTGTTGAATGTAAACATAACATAAAAAATAACACTTTTTTCTTTTCATAACATGATCATAGATCATGTTCGCCATTCGTGAGCAGTTTTTCTTACAGCCAGTATTGATATCTATTCGTTTTAAGGATTGTTTGTTTCCATTATCCGGGCCTTCCGTTATTGTTGTGCCGACCTTAACTTTGTTGTTGTTATTGTTTGATATTCCAGGTTTGGTTTTCGATAAGTTTTGCTAACTAAAGTGAAATAGCTATTAGTTTTGTGATCAATTTTCGCTACATTTGACGTCTCTTATTATAATTAACTAAAATGGTTGGGGAAAATAGTTTGTGTTTTATAATAGATGTCCGCCTGTCATTGAATGTTTTTCCGCCGGACACTGCACTATTGTCAATTGGTTATCGCAAAAACTTAACTTTGTTTAAGGTTTCTAATTTGTTTACAGGATCTACCCGCTCACAGACGGTAGTAATGTGTTATGTAACAAAATATGATATCAGAGAAGAAAGATTTTAAAAATGAAGTGATATTCGACAACTTAAAAACAAATTCGCCATAAAAAACAGCACAATAATATACGCAGCGTTTAATTTCTTTAAATGTTTTATAAAATCAACTTTAAAGTCATAACACGGTATCTTCCATGTGTAAAACCAGCGCTTGATGAGGTATTGCACTAAGAGCAGTACTTAGGAGAAAAAAACTTACGTTCCGAACGGAATCGAGCGTCGTCGAAAAGAATTGTAAGTTGTCGACCCCGTGTCGCCTGTTCTCCTCTTGCATCTCTTGTTCTCGTCTTACGACGGTCTCGTCTGAAATAGATTTAATTCCCCAGTCCACAAATTCTTTAAAACAACTCACAAACGTTTGTGCTGATTTTGACGAGTATCTCTCTGACAAGAATATAAAAAATACGCATTACTATATGTCGCAAAATGAAGATTTGGCAAATATTCAATACATCGTTTTATACACGCGATTTGTATAGGCAATCAGGCTATTCTAGAATGCAATGATTTAGCCACGTCGTGCGAAACTGGGCATCATTTTACATGCGAATTCAATCGTTCGGGTCAGTGGCTGCCATGTCCTCTATGATATCACGCGAGGTTTTGTGGTCTTAAAAGAGGATATAACTAATCCTCATCGGAATGTTCAGATGCAGAAGCGTGTCGGGAGCTAGACCGTTCGTACATGTCCTCGCGACTTTTTTCGTACGACGCGGCTAAAACTACTTTCGATGGACAGAGACGTTAATATTAATTGTTTTTAACAATAATGTATTCAGACAAGTTTGTAGTGTCGATTTTATTTTGAGCAACGCAATATAATAAAATGTACATTTTTATCAATATGTTACTGATAACATACGGATGATTACTGAAATTATTAATATGCTTTTACCATACACTAGCAATACATACTGGTTCGTAACATTAACGCTCCAACGAAAATCGAATCCTATATTTGAAATGAACATGTGCCATACGATATAAGAAAACGGGCGACTTACGCAGATTTTCAGAGGACCCTGACTCCGATGAGCTGTGTGCAAGCTTATCCAGGGCAATTTCGCTGTCCAAGTGACGGCTGTAACACAAATCGGCCTCGCTATTGAAAAGCCGGGCTTAATGCGTATGCGTAAAGTGTCGTCTCAGATGCGCCGGTGCAGTCCACACAGGCTCATCAGGGACGACACTTCCGAATAAATTACATTTTCGCTTAGAAGATTCTTCCTTAAACCGAAAAATAACATTAGCGCGGAAAGTATCGTCCCTGACAAGCATGTGTGTACTGCACAGGCTTATCTGTGACGACACTTTTCGCACATACATTAAGCCCCGTTTTTCCAGAAAACCGTTTCACGGCACAAATGAAATAACACTATTTAGAGTTTTTGACAATTACTGCGAACGATTTGCAGTTTTGTAATTGTTAAATATATTCAATATAATGTTATTTTCACTTACAGCTCATGTTATACAATGTTTATGTGTTTTTCTTTTACTTTTAGTTCGTGTGTCAATTTAAATCGGTGCGTGATAATTCATTGATTCGCAAATGAAATTTTCAGTCATCGCAGTTTCATATATTTTGTGCATAGGTTTTAATTTGTGTAGTCCTTTAGCTTCCGGTAAGACGTATGAATTTGATAACCTGCAAGTGTTTCTCAGAATTGAATGACAGTTAATTGATTTATTTTTCGTAAAGTTGATACCATGGTAACTTACATTGCTGTCTTCACTCGCGGCAGTTTGGCTCCACTCAACTGCAGATTCTTGTAGTGTTCTCTAAAATATATCATACCATATGTATACTGTTACAGATGTATTATTTGTATGATTATTTACTACCTATTAAGTTTTGACACAATTTTCGACAATCGTTGCAATCAAACTAATACATGTGTGTCGGAGGCAGTGAAAGCGACCCGTGCGCCTCGCCCCCACCCCTCTAAACCCGCCCCCTCCCACCCCGCCCCCTTTGAATTTTCCAGCATGCGGTATTTCAAATACTCATCCTGCATCTTCACACGATGATACTCGCTTCATCACTTACTATCGGTACTCGTAATAGTGAGAACGACCAGCACGCTATGTTAAATAATCGTCCTCATAATACTTACTTCACACCAAACTTTCGTTACACAATACTTACTTCATCACTAAACTCCCGTTACACAATACTTACTTCATCACTAATTCTCGTTAAACAAAACTTATTTCCTCACTAAACTTTCGTTACACAATACTTATTTCAATATTTAACTCGTGCTACACACTTTTTTCTTCACCACTTAACTTTCGTTGCTAACTACTTATTTCATCGCTTAACTCGCGTTACACAATACGTACATCTTCACTTTACTCTCGATACACAATATTAACTTCATCACTAAACTCTCGTTACACAATGCTTACTGCATCACTTAACTCTCGTTACACAATACTTACTTCATCACTAAACTCTCGTTACAGCATACTTACTTCATCGCTAGCGTCTCTTTACACAATACTTACTTCATCACTTATCTTTCGTGACACAATACTTACCTCACCACTACACTATCGTTACACTATGCTTACTTTATTTCTTAACTCTTGTTACACAATACTTATTTCATCACTAGACTCTCGTTAAATAATGCTTACTCAATCACTAAACTCTCGTAACACAATACTTACTTCATCACTAATAACACGTTACGCAATACTTTCCTCATCACTAAACTCTCGTTACACAATACCTACCTCATCACTAAACTCTCGTTACACAATACTTACTTCATCACTAATAACACGTTACGCAATACTTTCCTCATCACTAAACTCTCGTTACACAATACCTACTTCATCGCTAAACTCTCGTTACACAATACTTAATTCATCACTAAAATCTCGTTACACAATACTTACTTCATCACGAGCGTCTCGTAATACAGCGAGAAACTATCAAGCTTCGTGGTAGTAGCACTTCGCACAAGCCTCGGTCGTACAACTGCATCGTCTATTTGGTATATTTTGTTCTGGAGATATCATGAAGACATAATATAGATGTTTAAGGCATACTAGTAGAGTATTGTGGTTTTATTTCAGCATCACAGTGTATTTGAGTCGCGTTCTGAGAAAACTGGGCATAATGCATGTGCGTTAAGTGTCGTCCCAGATTAGCCTGTGCAGTCCGCACAGGTTAATCAGGGACGACACTTTCCGCTTTTATGACATTTTTCGTTTAAAAGAAGTCTCTTCTTAGCAAAAATCCCATTTGGGCGGGAAGTGTCGTCCCTGGTTAGCCTGTGCGGACTGCACAGGCTAATCTGGGACGACACTTTACGCACATGCGTTATGCCCAGTTTTCTCAGAACGCGACTCATATAGTCAGTACAGAAACGTTACCGATTTCGAAGCAATTCAGTGCAGTAATATCGCATACACGTCATATAGAAATTCGGGAGATTATTACAGTACATTTGTTAAGACAATGCAGTTCTGAGCGACTTGCATAAAACTATACGCACATTACAGTGGTTTTGAAGATGCAACGCAGTTCAGAGCTAAAACTGAAGCTCTACATTGAAATTCACAGACATTTTAGAGTGGTTCTGTAGAGAAATGTTGCGATATTGCAGATGTACAAAATAGCAATCGAATACAAATTGCTGTGTCATTGTATATATGACATACACTACCATTGAATTAAGTTATTTTTTGTAAAGTTCACGTTGTTTTTATATGAGTAAAATTATATAAAAGTCTAAAAGTTTAATTGTATGTTTTATATGAGTGGATATTCAACTGGACTTCAGAATTTTTATATAATTTTAGTACATACTTGGTTGGGATTCAAATGGACTACATATCTTACCTTAATACGATATTGACCTGTAGTGTATCCCACGATGTCCTCAATAGCCTTACACATGTGATCAAACACCTAATGACGACATAAACAAATCAGGGGAAATAACATTACATGTTAGGCACACTATAATCTGCACTTTTCGTATTTATATGTTTTGCTTAGCACATCTTTGATAACGTTTCTAACATTTTACGGAGCGTAAGCTTAAGCAATTTCTATTTTAAAATAGGATTATTGAAATACTTAATAGCGTTATATTAAACAAATAGGTTCGTATTGGCTATCGAGCCCTTTGCCAAGAATGTCGTTCATTTTGTTATGCAGTAAACATCAGAGCATGACCATTAGCTTGTCGCGCAAGACAGGGTCATTTCACTCAACAGAAGCGACACAGTGAACAAGTGAGGCGTGTATTTAACCCATTTATGCCTAGTGAACTCTCCCATCCTTCTAAATTCGATCAATTTATTTCCAAAATTAGGGATGTCAAGTATATTCATTTCTATATTTAGAATATTTCTTGCAGAAATTCCTTTAAGCAAAAAGCGCAGACCCTGATGAGACGCCGCATCATGCGGCGTCTCATCTGGGTCTACGCTGTTTGCCAAGGCCTTTTTTTCTAGACACTAGGCATAAATGGGTTAACAAACAGTTGCATGCTGAATCTAATATATTTACAAGCTGTGTTTGGCCAGCATTTTAAGAGTTGACCTTAAAGCATGATTTTAACAACTGAGCTGGGACACATGCATTGCACGCAACTCGTTTTATCAGACCGTGAACATTTGGGGTAATTATGAAATTATCCGATGAGCTGCAGTCTGAACAAGTTTTATCCTTCATTAATTGACTGTTCACCTCTAAGTTTGACCGTGACCTCTGAGACAGAGACATGAATAATTCGACACGCTATTTACACGTGCGAAAATTTTAGGCAAGTTATTTTTAATTGCGTAATGAACGATGGAGTTACAATCCGGTCGAGATGTGTTTGACTAACTTGACTTTTGACCCTTGAGTGTGACTTTTACCTTTGAGCCACGGACATGGGTCTTAAACGTGAAACGCCGTCCCAACATGGAGAACTTTATAGTAAGAACATGACACCTCTTTAATAACAGTCTGCACAATGATAATATTAAGATAATACTGTGACAATGTTCAACGTACATGCTGAGACAGTTCTTCGGTTATGCGCATTTCCTTGCTGGTCTCCGCCATGGCGATACGCAATTTTTTCGTGAGCCATTTGATGGTCCCACCCTGAAATCAGTCAGATTATAAGTATCAGGATGGTGATGATGATTAAGACGATTATGATGATAATGATGATGATGATGATGATGATGATGATGATGATGATGATATTATTATTATTATTATTATTATTATTATTATTATTATTGTTGTCATTTTTATTATAATAATAATAATTATTATTATTATTACAATCATCATAATTCTTATTATTAAAATTATTACAATTATGACGATGCCGATCATGCAAATTATGACGACGCTGTTTCGGCTGATCATGATGATGAGGCGGAGGAGGATGAAAATGGTGCGTATAATGAAGCGAAGGAGTGGAAGAAGATGAGGATGCTGAACCTTTGGACGAAGAAAGGTGGCAAAGCAGGACCAAATTAAGACACGTATGATAACTATGATAATACTGAAAAGTCTGCTGACCTGAACGAACACGGTGAAGAAAATCACGAACAACGTAGCTGTAACGAACAATTTTTTCGCTGGAATCGCAGTCTCACTGATTGAAGCGGCTAGGGAAAAGGCTATGCCCCCACGCAGTCCGCCGTAGCTCTAAAAACATGAAAAAATGGAGTGCAGATGGAGGAGCATGTATTCGCATTAGTTTGTGTTTGCATGTGCGGATTCAAACTTTAAATTTAAGTATACCAGTTCTGATATTATAATTTTTAGAAGTAATAGTAAAAGTAAAATATTAATAGAAGCTGAGTAGAAGTATCAGTAGTAGTAGTAGTAGTAGTAGTAGTAGTAGTAGTAGTAGTAGTAGTAGTAGTAGTAGTAGTAGTAGTAGTAGTAGTAGAAGAAGAAGAAGAAGAAGAAGAAGAAGAAGAAGAAGAAGAAGATTAAGAAGAAGAAGAAGAAGAAGGAGAAGGAGAAGAAGAAAAGGAAGAAGAAGAAGTAAAAGAAGAAGTTGTACTCACTGTAGTATTAATACTTATACATACTATCATAAACATTTCCATGTAACTAATTTTCCGGACCCGAGTAGTTGCATAACGATTGACGAGAAGGGACAAGACGTAGGTTACTAAAAATAAATAAATAATTATGTATTGCATTTTTATGTTTGACAAATTATCATCGAAATTTGCATAATTTAATTCAAAGATGAAGATGAAAATAATAAAGGACCAGAGCATATCCACTCACCTACGAATCTATACACGACACACAAAAATGTGGCCCATAGAATGAACCCTGTTTGCCAGTCGTGGTCTTGATCCACGGTAACCAAACCGATAAACATGAAGATAATGATCTCGCAAAGATTCCTGCAAAATATGATAGACGGTTGATAAGTCATTCATTAAAAAAGTAGCGACAGTTTAGATTTTTCTTAAGACATACATATAAACATAGGAAAAACTGAAATAATTACCTGAGCGGAAAAGTTATTTTGTGTTAAAATTGGCTACACGGACTCTGATAAATGAAAATTTTAATGCGCGAAAAAGCATAATTGTTTTTATAAACGTAATCATTTTTAAGAAGATTTTAAACTGAGAAGTATGCTTCGATAGTACATGGATCGAACACAGGTATTGGGCGCGGGGCCAAGTCACTTTAACACTATCAATATGTCATAAAACAACTTTTTTCATAAAAAAATCTGATATAATATATATATATATATATATATATATATATATATATATATATATATATATATATATATATATATATATATTATATATTATATCTGATTTTTTATTATTTTATATTATATATTATATCTGATTTTTTTTGATTTATTTATGAAAAAAAGTTGTTTTATGACATATTGATAGTGTTAATGTGACTTGACCACGCGCCCAATTCCTGTGGGATCGAAATGCGAAGCAAACTTACGCCATCACTTTCGAGATGAATTGGATCGCCTTTTTGGACTTCTTGGTCACGTTGTGGAAAGAATAGTGTACTAAGACTACACCGGCCACAATAATACTGAAATCATATCAAACTATAGTTAGTGTTAACCCATGTATGCCTAGTGGACTCTCCCATCCTTCAAAATTGGATCAATTGTTTTCCAAATTTATGGATGTCTAGATTATTTATTTCTATATTTAGAATATTTCTTACAGAAATCCCTTTAAGCAAATAGAGCAGACCCTGCGGCGTCTCATCTGGGTCTACGTTTTGCCAATGCCTTTTTTCAAGACGCTAGGCATAAATAGGTTAACGTATAGGAAACGACAAATACAAAGATATTACAGTAAGGGAAGGGAAGTAACCGCTTCAAATAGTATGGCGCTTTCAGTACATTGTAAGAACCAGACGACAACGCCCGAAGGGTTCTTTCGCGAAAAAACAAATCCAAATCTTTATCACGAATTCGTCTCTGAATGTCTGAACATGTTTTGCCTTATAAAATATAATACTTAAATGATTATTTCAGAAGACATGTCAAATTATAGCATGTTATGACACATTCATTCATAGTAGCAATAATATTTAAACAGTACATGTGATTACCTGATGATTCCGGAAAATTGGAACATTTCGGAAAGCAGGTACGACACGTAAGCAAACCCGAACACTATCATGGGTTCAACAACTGAAAAAAACAGAAAATCAAATGAGTCGCGTTCTGTGAAAACTGGGCATAATGCATGTGCGTAAAGTGTCGTCCCAGATTAGCCTGTGCAGTCCGCACAGGCTAATCAGGGACGACACTTTCCGCCAAAATTTGATTTTTGCAAAGAAGGGACTTCATTTAAACGAAAAATGTAATAAAAGCGTAAAGTGTCGTCCCTGATTAGCCTGTGCGGACTTCACAGGCTTATCTGGGACAACACTTTACGCACATGCATTGTGCCCAATTTTCTCAGAACGCGGCTCCAATAGTAAATCAACTGGCAAAGAAACGTCGGAATTATTTTATTCAGTGATCTCTACTTTTTGCGCACGTTATAGCTTTAACTTGGTCACGCGATGAGTGAAGTAGGTACGCGACAACTATGACATGCGCACGCGATAGCTACATGTATGACGCACGCGATAGCTATAACGTGCGCACGCGATAGCTATTACGCGCGTTTGCGATAGCTATTACGTGTTTACACTTATACTAATCAGATATGCCATTAAAATATACCAATTTGCTGAGTGCGCATGTAACCAAAAGGATGACATTTTGAAAAGTTTGAACGTCAGATTCTCAGACTAATATGATTCTCTTACAATACAATAAACAGATTTTCTGACAATAAACTGGACTTATTAAATCCATTCAAGTCTACAAGAATTTTCGTGAACTATAGTATGGCTTACGGAGCGCGATATTAAACAAGAAAAATATATATGTATTGACCATGCAGCAACTATATAACGTTTCATGATTGAATTGCTGTGTAAACCAATACAACTTTAGAATCAATGTCAGTAGATATCTTCCGGAATAACTTCTGCGACAAAAAGGTCAGCAATTATCGCTTGAAATAATCTTACCTTTGACGGATCTAGTGAACTTTGTTAAGAAAGAACCAATCAGTCCGCAGACGAGACCGATACATGTGGCCACCGTACAGACGATGCAGAACTTGGCCACGCCCATAAAACACTGAAAAGAGTAATTAATATTCACGAATTAAGTTTCATTAGTCACGTGATTATACATTCAAAACGGAACAGACCATACAAACAATTTGATATTGTTGACATATTGCTTACATGAATGGCCAACTGATTACACCTTCTTATATGTACATTGACAATATCTTTTATGTAAAATCAATTTCCCGATAATGAAATTTCAAAATTATGTATAAGTAGTCTTCATAATTGTTCTACATTTGCTTCAGAATGTTGTATACATGTTCCGTCCGTGAACCCACTGCAACAGTAATGACTGACAACTCTGAACGGAGATTTCTTACTCACCTGACCAACCGTGATAGTTTCGAACCCGTTAAAGACCTGCATCACGTTATACATCACGACCGTCACACCGTCTGAAACATGGAATGGCATGGCAATTATAAATGTATTTACTTTAACAGCATTTGATGGAATCTCATCAAGTATAAAATATGATTTCGTACATTAGGGCCAACACAGACAAAAAATGTTATTGAAAAGTTACTCCACTTTAACCCATTTATGCCTAGTGGACTCTCCCATTCTTTTAAATTGGATCAATTTATCTCCAAAATTAGGGATGTCTAGTATATTTATTTCTATATTGAGAAAATTTCTTACAGAAATTCCTTTAAGCAAACAGTTCAGACCCTGATGAACGCCGCATCATGCGGCGTCCCAACTGGGTCTA
The DNA here is from genome assembly GCF_020536995.1 of Dreissena polymorpha. Classification (NCBI taxonomy): domain Eukaryota; kingdom Metazoa; phylum Mollusca; class Bivalvia; order Myida; family Dreissenidae; genus Dreissena; species Dreissena polymorpha. The sequence goes on along the minus strand of NC_068358.1, from coordinate 45,940,478 downwards.
CGCTGTTTGACAAGGCCTTTTTTCTAGACGCTAGGCATAATGGGTTAAGTTCGTTTGGAGAGATACCGGCCGGTCTCGCATCGTGTTTCATCTGTCTACATACCGTTCAACAGGGACTCTCCAAAGACGAGGAAATAGAGCGTGTGGTTCACCCCTACCTCCTGGAATACTGCGAGCACCTGAATTATACACGCAGAAAATACTTTTCATAAGCATACAAAAACATAGATCGATCCTAACCATTTGTTAACGGTTGTTTGTCTAGTGGTTTGAAGTATTAGACAGTGGCGCATGTATCTCAACATTCACATATGAATGCGAAAAAGAAACACAAAATTAGAACAGTCCTATATAATTTTCATAACAAATTACAATTTAAGTCGATCAGATCTTAATTTGAAGCTGCATAAAGGACGCTCAAAAGAGCTATGAGAGAGGATCAATTGTACTGTATCTGAACGATAAATGGCGAATCATATACCACTGTTTGACACTCCTGTTTCGAACTGCAACTTACCGCCACGGGGTCGACGGCAACAATCAAAGAGCTGAACACGAGAACCTGAACGAACGTGAAATTGATATCCTCCATGGCGCCAACTAGGAAGAGACCCCATAGCGTCAGACCTGAATATTCACATAACTACAGTACATTAATACACATGAATGTTCTACCAGTGATCTGAAAACATATATGCATGCACGTTCAGTTTGGATGTGAAAGTAATACGTTTAACAATAACCAGCGTTAGGCAGTTTTAACGCTTAAATACAAAGTAAGCAAAAAACATATCAAGCGGCGTGATAATTGGTGTTTTATAGCTACATCGTAAAAATATGAAGCCACCGTGCAATTAATCTTCCATCACTATATAACACAAATATAAAACGCCACATTGTAACAAACACACTACCGCACTAATGAAAACCTTATTTAGCTTAATCTACGGCTTCATAGTTAACGTCATTGCAAAGACAAATTCTGCTGATATAACTAAAAAAAACTGCCTCATGAAAAAATATGTATACCGCTTTAACCAAAAACATGCCTCATTTAAAATAAAAATCTATCACTGCAACACAAAAAAAAATATGTTCAATTGCAAAAGATTATACAGTTAGAGCAGCCTCATTACAAAAATAAAGCTGCATCGCAAATAAAGTATGTTCATAGCAAACCAAATTTACCGTTTAAGCACAAACATAGTGTGCCTAAGTGCAAATAAACCTCTGCCACTACGGCGCGATTGGTCATTATCGGCTCGGGTACTACTTACATGCACCCCGGGTACTGCTAAGTATACTTAAATGTATCCCGGGTACGGAAAATATACTTAAACTTACCCGGGAATTCCAATGCGAAATTTGTCTTTGTCGATTGTTGTTTGTTTTTTTTTCAAATTAACTTTGTTCATATGTATGCCAATTTTCTGTAAAATGGTCTCTATATCATAGAAACTCCTCAAAAAAGCATATCGAGGCACGTCATGTTAAAAGAGAATTATGTTTCGTATCCCGTGGCGCGTTTTACGACATCCAACATTGGACGGGAAAAAAACAACTCGGGTACAGTCTTAAATGGCCGGGTATGTGTTGGTATATTTACCGCAACAGGGGTACATTTAAGTATAATTATGAGTACCCGGCGTATATGTAAGTAGTACCCGAGCCGACAATGAACAATCGAGCATCACTACAACTCTAGTATTTTTAGATCACATGGCGCAAAAACATGTAAAAATTCAATGCAACGATATGTCTTAAAATAAACCTAAATTACTTCCTAAATACAAGTCAATAAGCCAAAATATTTACAGCACTACTCTGTAAGAAAACAACATTTGAATGTTTCAACATTACTTGAGTTAGCTAAATTATTTATTTAATAACATGATTTTATCACTGCCTTTTCGACATCTTTGAAAAGTATAGTTTTTACATTTATAAAATGTAATTTAATGTCTGAAGACCAACACTTACCTATGAGGAAGCAATTGAAAATTGTCCCCTAGAAAAAAGGAATAGCCTTGTTATTTATGCTTATCATACGGGTTCAGTTAAATTAATTGTAAAAGAAAGATTTATACGACCCAATGCATCACATGAACGGACAAAGTGCACGTGTCTTTATAGTCATCATCATCATCATCATCATCATCATCATCATCATCATCATCACAACCATACCATCATCATCATCATCATCATCATCATCATCATCATCATCATCATCATCATTATATCGTCATCATCACCATCACCATCATCATCATCATCATCATCATCATCATCATAAACACCACCATCAGCAGCAGCAGCATCATTTTCTTCATCAACTTCTTCACCATCTTCATCATCATCAGCAGCAGAATTATCTTCTTATTCTTAATCGTCATCATCAACAACATCAGAATATCCATCATATATCATCATCATCAACATCTTCTTCGTCCCTTTCCCTTTTCTTGTCTCTATTATTATTACCCCTCACATTAATAACAAAATCTTCATCATCAGCGCAATTGTTTTACTTTTATAAAAGCATCATCATCATTTCAATAGCATCATCCTTAATATTAACGTACTTACCCATACGGCAAACAGCAAGACGCCACCAATGTTGTCGACAAACGTTCGATCATACAAACTAAATGCTGACTCCAATATAATTCTGCAAAAGAAAAAAAATACATATAGGAGAAACACATAGGTGCAAAAATGCAATTATTGTAATGAACATTGTACATTAATTTAAATCATCATTTTAATTATTTTTCATCAAATTTACGAGTTCGTTTCTAAAAAAAATACATCCGTTGTCATTATTATTTTAATAATGTAAATTAAAAAAACGTCATTCCTTACGATATATATTGTGCATAAATTGTTGCTACTATGATATATATGGAATGACGATTAACTGATTTTTAAACGGGTTTTTATTTTCTTGTTATTGCCGGTGTATTGTAGGATGTGGCGTGATAAGTTCAACAAGATCATCACATCTATTATATACGTTATACCACCCGGTGAAATCCAGTATTTACTAAATACCACCCATTCATAGCCCATAATGGTCCAAATTTCACTTGCTTTATCGGGAAAATTCAGTTTACATAAGACGACACGATCAAAATAATATTCATGGGTGCTGCCACGCAATCATAACCATTTATATGAATTAATGCCTAACTACACGTTCATAAAATTAAAATTCAATAACCGTTTATTTCAACTTACTATGCGTAGACACTCTCAAACAATATTTACAGTTTAATGGCCTTCAAAAAGTATAAGGAAAATTTCGTATTCATATGCACGACAACAACATGCACGGTTAAAGGTACATAACGTTTAAAACGCAAACTTAATTTAATAAAGAAAACAAAGTATACTGTGCAAAATAGTTTAGGTACTGTTGATATATACTAGTAGTTTACGAAGGTCTCGAATCGCCACCATTTCGAAAGTGTCTTGTTAGTTTCCGCTAATTTAAGACGTTTATACCAACAATTCTCCGATAAATGCCTACAATCTGTAGTTTTAACAATTTATCTAGTAAATAGGCGCATACTTCGTCATATATCCAGAACAACGACCCCTTGAAATGTTACATGTTGCGTGATTGAAAAAATATCATGTATATACGTCTATACGTCATGTCTATACTTAATTCTGAGCGACTTAATGTGAAGTTCTTCTAGTGTAAACGTCTTAACCGAGGGGAAACCATTCGAAACACATGTGTCAGAGTAAAGCTTCCTCAAGGTTCAAATTGTAAGAAAATATAATATAACTATGTATTTTATCCGTCTCGCAAAAAATATTTACAAACGATGCGATTTAAAGTATTTAGCGCTTTATGAATACAAAAAAATTTACTTTTATATCGAACCGTTTTCAAAAAATAGATATACAAATATTCAAAACACAGATGGAAATATTAGAGACAAAAAAGGTGTACGGTAATTTAGAGACACTCTAAAATAGTGCATGTATAATCGGATACGGGTATTCGATGTTTGTAGCGTCAAACGAACGAATAATAGCACGAGCTTGTAAAATACCAGCCCGTTTGGTATAAATTACCTTTACATACGTTTCGTTTTAAATTGTTTGGTGAAACCATCGTCTATTACCGGTATACATACTTATTTACCCAATGACGCAAATGTAATGGCCATTAAAGTGGCCTTTTCACAGATTTTGGCATATTTTGAAGTTTGTCATTAAACGCTTTATATTGATAAATGTAAACATTGGATATTAAAAGCTCCAGTAAAAAAAATCAAGAATAAAATTTAAAAAAGAAAAAAAAGTAGCCGGTACCAGGGCTCGAACCAGTGACCCCCAGAGTCCTGGAGTTAGTCTGAATTAAAAACTCATTTGCTCTCACGGCTATTCCGCCGGGTTTACACAGTTTAAGTATTTTATAACTTATATAAGCAATCTTCGTGGTTTCGTAAATTTAAACGACAACAACAGAACTCTCCAAATTATTCAATCGTTTCGCGTTGCAACGCTTTATAATTTTTAGGTTTTCAAATCGTCAAAAGATACATATAATGGCTATATTGGACTATGGTAAATGTTCAGTAATACTGTTACCTTACAAATAGCTAACTAAAACGAAAATTTGCGAATCTGAAACAACTTTTTTCAATTTTGTCAATTTACCAAACCGTGAAAAGATCCCTTTAAGGCATTCGTCTATTGGGTTGTATGACATTTATCTGTAAAAACGCGTGATCAAAGCGTTATCCGATAGCCGCAACAGGGCAGCCTTCTGGTAAAATAGAATCGGTAAACAAACTGACCGATATTTAGTCATTTATTATGAATGAAAACCCGCATGTTATAAAATTTAGATACCGAAAATAAGTTATTTTGGTTAAAAACAGGCGATGTACGCAAATTCAAAGTGTCCGAAAACTTAGTAATCACGATACTATCGTACTTTTGGCATTACGGACAAAATACGTAACTCGTACAACGACGTTACTTCCTCGCCAGTACGACTCTTTGTCGTGTTAAAAATTCTCCCATGCTTAAAAAATGGCCAGGCGTGAAAATATCGTCTAAATGGTCGAAGTCGTACTTACGGTGGAAGTAAATACAAGAAGAACTCGTGTGGCGCATACAGCGTTATCTTGTCTGATGTGTTTGTAAACCTGAAAAAAAAATAGACTCAATCACCGTCATATTACCGCTCGATTGGTCATTGACGACTCGGTTACTACTTAAATGTAACCCGGGTACTCTTAAGTATACTTAAATGTACACCGGGTACGGAAAATATGCTAACGAGAACCATGCCAATTTAGACTGTACCCGAGTTTTATTCCCGCCCAAAATCCGAGGTCGTTAAACGCGCTACGGAATACGGAACACAATTCTCATTAAAAAGAAAACGTCATCCACATACTTTTTGAGCAGGAGTTTAGATTATAGATAATATTTAGAGGCCATTATACAGCATATTGACATAAATATAAACATAGCTAATTTCAAAAAGATAGCCGACAACGACCAATTTAGCAATAAAATGCCCATGTATCTCAGTTTATTTTCCGTACCCTGGTTGCATTTAAGTAAACTAATTATCACGTCCTTATTAGCTTATTTAGAACAGCCCTTTACCAAAATGCTGCACGCATTAACAGTTTATAGGCCCCTCTATTCTTAATGTTTCCTATCCCGCTGTGTGAAAAGTAGTCCACGTGACGAAACTTCAATATTTACTTATCGGTATAAACCGCTTTTACCATGTTGGGTACAAAGGTGAAACTTAAGATAGTACCCTAATAAGGGAAATAAGCAAAAGTTTTAAACTTATTGTTAGTATTTCGTTACTTGCAGGCAGTTAAAGCAGTCAAAGCCAGCCAAGCTGTATTCGCCCTGCATAAGAATGCTGATCTTAAACTAAACTATTCAATTACAGCTTACCTCAGTATGATACCGAATATGACGCCGATCATTATAAGAACACTGAAACAGAAAAATAATACCTCTTCTAAGTTGTCATTAATCGGTTTTGTAGGTAGCACATGTTTATAATATGTTTGCTTTTTTGAATGTCAGTTAACATAGAAGCTAAATACATCGATAGTTACTGACAAAATTCGTAGCCGTGCATAACAGGTTAACAACTACATGTCCATATTTCTCAATGATATCAATTTTCGATGCATCACCGCGGCCGTAAACTATTTAAAACTTGATATGCGATGAAGAATTTATTTGAACAAGAACATTAATAACTAGGTATTTAGAACATTGATTATTGTGTTTATGATGTAAAATCAAAAAAAGAGCACGAGTGGAATTTTAATCTGCAACTTTTAAAAATAATATCATTATTTCGTTTTGATAACGTCATATTTTGATCATGCTTTTTAGGTGTACCGGTACATGTTAGGAAAACATGTTTGCTGTTTTAGGAAAATCGGTAAAAAATGAGCGTGAACCAGGGTCGGAAATGGCTTCGAAAAGAATATTTAAATTGAGTTCGTGCGATGTAACCCTTAGGTTTTTTTTCATACCCTAAATTTTGTGTACTAAAATTAGAATTAAGACGGCCATTTTCTTACTTTAGTATCACGTGTTCGTGATTCCATTTTTTTATTTGACCTTTTCACGGAAACGTTCACTATAATCTCGACAGTTGTCTTTTACCGGTCTAAACGGACAGTACTAACTGGCAAGCTAATTATTGAAACTTATAAATGAAACTAACAAAAATTATTATTTTAAGATATTTCTAGTTGTGAAATTAAGTTGACTAACTTATAAATACGCTGGTTTGATAGGCATTAGATGTTAATAGGTTTCTAAAGAATTAGAGGTAAAAAAGGTACTTCTTTATTGTTTATTTAATGGTTATCTTTATATATTCAACTAAAATTGAATAACATCGGTTCAATGCACCTGTATTAAACAATGATTAATGGTAAGGAAGAATCATTCAAATCCGTTTTGGGCGTTTTTTATTTAAACATTTATATACTAATTGATAAATGCAAATATCATAACACAAATGTATAATTATAGTAAATAGGAATGTTATTTTGAGACACTATTTATTAACACGTTCAAAAATTTATTTAAATGTAATGGTTTTCCGACTGCGATAAGGTCATGAAAACCTGTCCCCCCTGAAATACAAATATGCATGGATTCAAGAGCGGATTATGGTGTATTTTATTATTTATTGCGCGTTATTATTCAGACGACATCATAGTAAAGCCAACTTAAGTAAAACTATTTTGTAACATTGTCAGAGGGGGTAATAACTTGATAGTCAAGATGGCGACGTTCATGCCGAGGTAGGTATTTTCGCCGTTTTGTACCCTTCATTACTTGTAATTGTTGTTTAAATGCCGCAACTTTCCAGCCGTTCTGGAAAAAACTAGTATTGTTCGTTGTATGGCTATCTAAGTAGAATAAAAAACATTTTGGTAAGATTTTCGAATACATTCATTAACCCATTCATGCCTAGCGTCCTGAAAAAAGGACATTGCAAACAGCGTAGACCCAGATGAGACGCCGCATAATTCGGCGTCTCATCTGGGTCTGCGCTGTTTGCTTAAATGAATTTCTTTATGAAATATTCTAAATATAGAAATAAATATACTTGACACCCCTAATTTTGGAAATAAATTTATCCAATTTTGAAGGATGGGAGAGTCCACTGGGTTTAAATGGGTTAATAAAGTCTCACGTTGATCAATGCATCGTTTTTATGACGCGCCACCAGATTTAAGATACGCACAAGCGTCTTTCCCTGAGGGGCTTCTAGGTAAGATAGTGAAAGCACGCGGTTTTATCAAGAATCTCTTGCCCATTTATCCGTGTAGAAAAGGCTTCTACATAAAATATATATCCAGAGGGGGTCATCACGAGAAGATCAAGACGGCGATGTCCACGCCGAAACAGGTATTTTCCGCCGTTTTAAGCCCTTTATTACATTTTTACTATTTAAATGGCGTTCACTTTCCGGTCATATCAGCAATCAAGTGGGTAGCGATCATTTTGTATTAATATTTTCTTTATATCTCACATTTACTCGCTAAATGTCTGTAATTGTGTGATCCATATGATCAGGTGGACTTTAACGTTTAATGTTCATTAACTGTGAAGGATCTTGAGCAAAATGGGCAAATAAATCCATCTTTTTGTTAAGGACTTTGAGGCCATAGGACCAGCAGTTTGTGGTTATAGGGTCTTTATGAAGCCTTATTTGTTATATGTTTCTGAAATTCGTTTAGAAATAGATAACTTATTTGTTAAAAATAGTTTACAAAATAAAAATAACCAGTTATACCATTTTGATTTCTGTTTAGTATTGATGCAGATTAGAGAAGACCTAGTTTTATTAATCAGTGTCTGTTGTACAATGCACTATTAGCACGTTTAGAGCAATGCTGGGCCTCTGTTATTGTTGATTTTACATTCTATAAATTTGTTGTTGCATATTTTAAGAAAGTGTGTGCGCGCATTCAATTGTCGGGTTACACCGTATAAAATAGTGTATTTCCGTGACTGATCGTAAAAGGTGGTTATTGAAAAACGGTAGTCGGGAATTCATGTATGTTATATCATATTCATGTCCATCAGTCAATGAGTATGGTCAATGAAAGTGAAATTTCATATAAAAATGCTTTATAACTTCAGTCGTCTAAATACAGATAAAAAAGTCACCAGACTGCAGGATTTTACGTTCTGCGTACGGGCCTGGACATGAAGTGCGAGTAGTACAACGCGGTCCGAAAGTGCGAGTAGTTGAACGTAATCTTGCAAAGACTGGTTAAGGCGTTATACAAATACGTGCGAATATGGGGAGCACGATCCGGAAGAGCGAGTAGTTGAACGTAATATTGGCAAGACTCGTAGTAGCGTTATGAAATTAGGTGCGAGTAGTAGAGCACGTTCCGAAAGAGCGAGTAGTTGAACGTAATATTGGCAAGACTTGTAGAGGCATTATGACATGAAGTGCGAGTAGTAGAATGCGGTCCGAAAGAGCCAGTAGTTGAACGTGATCTAGCCAAGACTCGTAGAGGCGTTATGACATGAAGTGGGAGTAGAATAACGTGGTACGTAAGTGCGAGTAGTTGAACGTCATCTTGCCAAGACTGGTACAGGCGTTATACACATACAAGAGATCAAAATGAAACAACTAAATACAGCCATTAGATTATTTACAAAGATAAGTAACATAACTATAGTATATATATATATATACATATTTGTTAATTCCTAAGGAAAATAATTAAATTGAAAGGAGATGTCCCTTTTCTCAGTGTAATTTATTCGCAAAGGATATGTCTTAAAACGAAAACGAAAATAAATACATAGTATGCGAATATACTTAATATAAGTCACAAAGTTTGCCTTCCATGGAAAACTGCTATATAGTGTTTAGAAGCATTATGACATGAAGTGCGAGTAGTAAAACGCGGTCCAAAATAGCGAGTAGTCGAACGTTATATTACCAAGACTCGTAGAAGCGTTTTGACATAAAGTGCATATTTGTACGTAATCTAGACAGGAATCGTAGAAGCATTATGACATGAAGTGCGAGTAGTTGATCGCGGTCCAAAAAAGCGAGTAGTTCAACGTTATCTTGCCAAGACTCGTAGAAGCGTTTTGAAAGCGGTCAGAAAGAGCTAGTAGTAGAAGGCGAACTTACCAGGACTCGGGGACTTTAGATGACAGGAAGTGCGAGTAATGGAACCCGATCTTGCTTAGGCCGGCGATGATGACAACGAGTGTAAACACAAGCGGGGCCTTCACGTGCTCCCAGTGGACTTGAACCAGCTCATAGGTTGAGGAGTGATGGCTCGCTTCCGGCTCCTTGGGGGTTGCAGAGGCGTCTGTCTGGTTGATATGCGCCGGTTCAACAGGCAGATTTGAACTGGCGTGGTTAGTAACATCTGATGATGTTGGGTTTGTCACATTAGACAGCGAGGTCATGGCGGCAATCGTTGACTGATGAGATCCCCGAAAGTGAACGACGATCAGCAGTAAACAAGAAAGTTGCCATGTTGCTGACATGCGCATCTGAAAATGGTGGAAAGAACCAATATATTTTAAATCCCCGTCCGCTAAATAATAAATGCAGTTGAATGAGCACACACAAATATTCTTATATAAACCTGTATCGGAACGTTTTAATCACTGCCTACAGGCTACTAAGGGTATCACGTTTACAGATTTTTCTAAACGTTTAAACGAAATGAAATAAACGAAACGATAACGTTTAAACGGTATCCATACGTCCGTTTTAAAAGCATCAGTGCCATCACATTTCCAAACTGAAAGTTGTGATTATTTCATAGTTCATAACCCATTCGCACAATGACGTCATATTAAAACCAACTGTTCTCGTCGTTGTCTAACCATTGGGTTACGCGTTTTCTACTTACATGCCGTTATATTTTGCAACAAAGATGAATTAATATTTAACCCACATTTCGTCAATAAGAGTACACCGGTGTTATTTTTTTGTATTGTTTTACTTTACAAGATGTACATCAAAACGAGTATCTGTTCATTAAATCAAAAATGAATGCCGATGAATAAACGGCGGGAAATATTCCTCATGCACTTCATGCCGACGCGCGTTGAATGTTCAAGACGATTAGGGGCATGATCATTCAAGAAATAGCGGGAAACTTTTCCCGAGCACTTCGTGCCGATGCGGGTTAAATATTTAAGACGTCTAGGTCGTACAGGTGTATTGTTATGTCTACGGTACTGTGAATAAGGGCCATCTGGCGCACGTGATACAAATACGAGTCTTTTTCAGCAGCTTTTAATGAGTTTTGCAACATCGTAATGTAATGAACTAAAATGGATTCTGTTGACATTGACTGTCGTTTAAACGTTTACTGTTTTTGTAAACGTTTTTGAGCAAAACACGAAACGCCATCGTTTAAACGTTTAAACGTGATACCCTTACAGGCTACCATTTTCTTTTAAGAAAAAAAATACGAGTCAATTTTTTTTTTAACTTCTCGTTAAACACGCACTGAAAATACGCAATGCATCCTTATAGCATACAATTTGCAAAACAAGTTCTATCAATGTCAATACTTTTAAAATGTTCTTTTCTAAACAGTATGCTTGTTTTTTTATAAATATATATCACTATTAATTTAATGATTTGTTTTAAAAGTATAACACACGTTTAATGTTTTCCTATAATAAAAATTATGACTGAACTGATTGATATTAAAGATATCAATAAATCGAGTTGCTAGGGTACCTTCCTATAATTGTCATGTAACGATGGAAGTCCCTGTTTTTTAAATAATTATTTTGCACTCTTTATGAAAATACACAACGTATTTATTTAAATGTATCCTTTGTGTTAAAAGTGTTTTCATTTACTATAAACCTCAATTAGACTCGATCTGTACTTAACAGTATATATATATACACAAACCTTTTTCCGACAAAGTATCTCCATTTCTGTCTGATATAAATCTTAAATAATATTTTTTATTATTTAATATATTGGTATAGCCCTTTATAATGTCGCGAAAACAAGCGCTGGTATGTATAATATCGCCGTGCGAGGTACACATCACTAGAGGCAATCGTACTGTGACCAATATCTACATCCTCTGGGATATATTATTGCGATGACCAAACGATATCTAACCGGTTCGTCGCAGGTATGAGCGGTCAGTAAGACCGGTGTGTACACAATGGCGGAATAAAGGAAACGATACTATAGATTTAAAGAGCGGTTTTAAGCAGGTTACCATATAAACCGCCAGTATACAATGTATATCCGGTGACAAAGCGGTACACTTTGGAATTTGTATAAACTCTTAACGATTACATTATTATAATAACATAGTGTCAGCATAAAAAAGTTGTTTCAGATTCGCAAATTTTCGTATAATTAATGATATTTGTGAGGAAATAGTATTACTTAACATTTACCATGCTCTAAAATATCCATTATATGCATCTTTTGACTATTTGAAAACCTGACAATTATAAAGCGTTGCAACACAAAACAATTAAATAATTTGGAAAGTTCTGTTGTTGTCGTTATAGTTTGTGAACTACAAGGATTGCTTTTATAAGTAAAAATTAAAGCGCTGAAGGCACTGAAGATGTTCGCTATTGCATAATTTAACAGGCAATTCATTTTTCAAAATCATTCGCAAGTTTGAAATGAACACACGCCATTCAACTTTATAGAGTGTGTCATAGCGCACGGGTCGAGTTTTGTGTGCACTTTTTATCATCCTTATTATTTCATAGAAATAACTTAGACAAAATAAAAACAACATGCTTTTTGGACGTTCTGAAAGCATATAAAGTATGATGAAAATGGTAATGAGAACTTAATATAAAGAAAATTTGCAGTCACCATCATATTAAAGGAATATTTTTTCTAATATCAAATAACTATCTCACAAAGAATATAAATTCATAATGAAAGTTCCGTGTACAAAACTTTTGATTTTTGACACCATATACAAATTCAAAATATACAATAATCTTCGTATCTTGTATATGGAGGAATAAAAGTATATAAACATTGCTGTGTATGCTTTACTTGTTACCCGAGCAGTTCACACGGTGTCAACAACGCTTACATAAACATAGGTATAGAGCACTAATGCGCTTTTAGGCGTAGCTGTTTTACTCAGTTTTCATATTAGTGACTTTTACATAACAGACACTCATGAATATTTTCGAATATTTAATAAGCTGGGGGCCGTTTCATCAATAATTACGTATTTTTATACGATCGTAAATTATGTATCGAGATTAATGTAGTCGTTTACGATTTTACATAAACTCCGTTTCATCAACGAAATCGTAAATGCAACATACATAAAATACGACTACTTAAATATACGTATTTTGTAACCGAAAAAAATAGTGACACAGTCTGAAAAAATGCATGACGTAATTTTCGCGCGTTCTGTCAGCTAAGGCAAACATCGCACAAAAAACATACTCCTATAAATATGAGGTCGATTTACGTCTAATTATTTGGACTAACAAAAACAATGGTAGTTGTGAATCAAAACAAAAACAAACACTGGAAAACGACGTGTAGACCGGTGTGGAAGGCTACCGATTGCTGTTTGGCCGACACTCTCCTTCCGTTACTAAACGCAAAAAGAAGTTATTTTGGATGGAGACGGTTGAAATGTGAGTTGAGAACTTGTTGGTCATGAATGAAGACAGCTGAAATAATTCGCGTTCAGGATATATCTGAACGCGAATTATTTCAGCCAAGTGTCTGCTTAAGCAAAAATCATCAAAAGACTCTAAGGCGGCAATTGATATTGACAAGAATGAAGATTATTGTTTGCTTATTTTCTTTATCCATGAATAAAAATGTATTGGTAAGATTTATTGTTTTGTTCTTTCTATGCAGAAATGTGACTGTGGTTTAGATCAATTAACAGTTAAATAATATAATTTAATAGAGACCAATCGGAATTCAGGCTGACAATAACAAGACATCATGGATTGAAAGTTTGTCATGTCAGCATTTTTGTGTTCAATTATCAAATATTTTATTTCAATAAGGTATTAGATTCACATGACACAACATGTTTAGTAATTACAAATGTCATATCATTGAGAATGCTATTTGTTTGTCCATTATATAGAGGATATTTGTTGGATTCGGTGGATTATCGTTTTTAATTCACGAGTGATCATAGACAATGATATTTTCACAAGTGGCACAGCCACGAGTGAAAATATATATTATGATCACGAGTGAATTAAAATCAATATTCCACCGAATCCTACAAAAAAAATTTTATTTTATGCTTTTTTCGCAGTTTATATACATTGTTAAAGAGTTTTACTTAAGAATGTCGTTGGGATTATGTTGTCATTTTGTCAAATAAATGACGTCATTTCACAGTAAACAATGAAAATTATCGATAATTCTCACTGATAATTTTCATTGTTTGAAACAGTGAAATTATCCGTTTTAATCCACCGATATTTCTCTATAAACCACCGGAAAGCATTAAATAAATATCATTGTCCACAATAATTTATTATAGTGTTGATTCACAAGATGTAAATAATCAACATTGATTTATATTGCTTTCTCTGCAAAACTGTGTTACATGTAAAGATCACAAATGCAGTTTTCATTTCTTTGTTTTTCCAGAAAACAAAATGTTATTACTGGCTGAAGGACCAAAATTGAATGGACAGAGAACACGGTTGTCAAAACTCAAACAGAAGTTGTGTCACTCAGCTACATTAAAACATAAAACTGAAGGCAGAAGCAACAAATAGTAATTTTTTTTTCTCTATAGATTATAGTAAAGCTGACTGCTAATTATTTCCTACAATGTAAATGTAACAATTTATGTTTTCAATTTAAAGCTGGGCTGTTTTTGGAGAAAACCCAAGGTATTGTCATAGCCAGCGTGTAGTGTCGTCCGCGTCATGCTCAAACCATAACATTTTGTCAATGTATTGAACTTTGGCCATAAAATCAAAGTGCTTCCACCTATAACTTTGAAACTTCATATGCAGCTCCACCTTGACGAGTTCTACACACCTCACCCATATTTGGGTCACTAGGTCAAAGGTGAAGGTCACTGTGACCTTAAAATAATTCTGACAAGCTTTTATTCGTTAAAAAATGCACCCGTAGCCGAGCTTTCACACCTGTTATGCGGTGCTCTTGTATTTCATTGTTCTCTGTTTTATGGGGATAAAGTATTGCTGCATTTTTTCATTTAACTTTATTACCGGTAACCTATTTACCAGGGTATGAACTTGTGTGTCAAGGTATTTTTTATTTAATTCTTTCGACATCAATGTACTTAAAAAAGAAATTGGAATGTAGAGCATTAGTGTCACACACAAATGTTGAGTTTAAGTTCAGAAAGCTAGGTTAATTTTGCAATACAAAAACCAACTTTCAGAAACAAAACCAGGTCATGTAGGCATGCTAACTTATTATGACCAAAGTGTCATATGTTGTGTATTTAATATTTAGTTCTGTTAAATGTATAAACTAGTAAATTTATCTGCTTGCAGCAACATGTGAAGAATGAAGCAACAGCGTAATAAAACTCGGGAGGAGATGCTGATGGCGTCAAGGGAAAGATATGCCATTCAGAGGGGCATAAGCAATAATCATGAGGAACTGGTTTCTCTTTAAAAAAAATTAAATTCTAAATTGCTCAATTGTTTCTGGAACTTTTAATTGATTTTACATGTGACGGTGTTCAGTGAGTCTATGAAACTTATTATTACACATACTATCATGTAAGATATAAATTGTCATATGAATTATAATACCATGCCCAGTTAATATATTGTACTTCCTGATTAATAATAAATATTTGTGAATGTTCTTTGTGTTTTATTCATTGAAAACTAGTTTCATAGCAACTGTTATCAAATACCATAAATATTATTATCAAAAACATTTCAATAAAAATACAAAACAAGAAATAAGTCCACAGGACACAGATGCCCCCAACTGTAACTTTGTCACTACATAAAAGTATAACAGTGTAAACGCTTGGTAGAAGTTATTAGTTTTTTTTCAAATCCTAAACGCAGATTTCGAACCTAAACGCGGATCCTAAGTTCAATGTCAAGGTCACAGGGGTCAAAATTTGTGTGCGTATGGAAAGGCCTTGTCCATATACACATGCATGCCAAATATGAAATTGCTAACTGAAGCGACATAGAAGTTATGAGCATTTTTCGAAATCTAAACGCAAAGTGTGATGGACAGACGAACGGACAGTCCGATCACTATATCCTTCCCATCGGGGGCATAAAAATGTCTTAGAATATCAAAATACATCAGAAAGCCACATAAACTAGAGAGCGGACAACATGCTTAATCCTTGGAATGCACTAAGTGACCCCTTGAACTAGTTTTTGACCCGGCATGACCCATATTCGAACTTGACCTAGATATTGTCTGGATACAACTTCTGACCAAGTTTGGTAAAGATAGGATGAAAACTATTTGAATTAGAGTGTGGACACGAAGTGTGACCGACCGACCGACGGACAGTGCGAAAACTATATACCCCCTTTTCTTCGAAATGGGGGCATAAAAATTGCACAGGTGAACAACATTTTTTAACGGTAGATGACTAAATAATTGAACAGAGAATCATGAAGGGGTAAAGTTTAGTAAATACATTCAGAAACAATCTAATATACTGGAAAACTTCTATTTTTTTATGACAATAATATCCATATTTATAGACAGCACACTTATTATAATAAAGTACCAATACATTTACAAGCCCACTTTTTATGCCCCCCTTCAAAGAAGAGGAGGTATATTGTTTTGCTTGGTCGGTCTGTCCACCAGATGGTTTCCGGATGATAGATAACTCAAGAAAGCTTAGGCCTAGGATCATGAAACTTCATAGGTAGATTAATCATGACTGGCAGATGACCCCTATTGATTGTCAGGTCACTAGGTCAAAGGTCAAGGTCACAGTGAGTCGAAACAGTAAAATGATTTCCAGATGATGAATTAAAAATGCTTACGCCTAGGATCATGAAACTTCATAGGTACATTGATCATGACTTGCAGATGACCCCTATTGATTTTCAGGTCACTAGGTCAAATGTCAAGGTCAGGGTGACTCAAAATAGTAAAATGGTTTCCAGATGGTAACTCAAGAATGCTTACAGCTAGGATTATGAAACTTCATAGGTACATTGATCATGTCTGGCAGATGACTCCTATCGATTTTCAGGTCACTAGGTCAAAGGTCAAGTTCACAGTGACAAAAAAACGTATTCACACAATGACTGCCACTACAACTGACAGCCCAAATGGGGGGCATGCATGTTTTACTAACAGCCCTTGTTCAATTTACAAAATTTAGGAAAAGTTCCCTTTAAAATAAATATTAAATCAAGCACTTGGTAATACCTAACACATTACTTTTTTTATTGGTCCTCAGAACATTTACATTTTTTTCTTTCACAAACCTATAACCTTGAAGTAAATATTAGACAAATTATGCATACACAATTATAAAACATGCAAACATCAGCTGTTGTAACTATTGTGTCTAGACGACCAGGAATACCAATCCTTCCAAATCAGCTATGACACAACTTTACGCCATTTGGCTGAGTAGTGTAGCTCTGCCTACTCAGAGAAGACTCAAGCTATCTATCACTTTATAACATTTATAACTATAAATTTTTAACATATTTTATGAAACAGTTTGATCAGCTGCTGCCTCTGATCACATGCTGCTCGATGTACTGGTGTGTTGTTCATAACTTCCGGTTCCATCACGTTTCCAACCAATTCCTCTATCAGTGGAACGTTTGAATCCAGACACAGGTTATGCAGGGGCATGTACACAGTTGATATTTCACAGCACTTATTGGACTTGAAAGGCCAACATCCACCAGTGGCATGCAGATATCTAAACAAATATCAAAAGTATTTCTTTAACATAGACATTTGTCTAAGTGACTAAATTGTCCTGATACCATTGACATTAATTTAATTTCAATATAAATTATATATAATATATAGCCTACAAAACACTTTATTTGTGCCTGTATTCACTATTAATGCACAATATCATTTAAATGCACTAGTAAACAATATTTCATACATAGAGTCTAAGGATAAGCAAAATGAATTTTTAAGATTTAAAATAAAATGAATAAATCATCAGTTTATTTAAACGGACATTTTTTTAATGAAACATCATATTCACACATACAAACAACCCTCAGTTATTATAAAAGTTATTTACATATAAATTCTAAAATTTGATAATTAAAGTTGTACGTTATCAAGCTTTAGAAGTTACGTTTGACTTAAGACACTGTGAGGCACAAGAAAGAGATTGGCACTAATACTTCATTTAAATACTGTGTGGTAAGTTGATCTCGCACTAATAAGACTTATATTTCCCAACCTATATAATATGTTACCAATCTCGTGATTTCAACACTCCAAATGCCCTTTCTACTACCCACCCTCTACATAGATGGTCATTGTAGGCCTGTTCCGCAGCATGGGAGGGATGAGGTTAAGGGGTCATCAGGTTAGTCCTTAACGGATACCCACTATCTCCCAGCAAATGACCCTCATCATTGGTGCTCAGATATTGCTGTAAATTGAACAAGGGCTGTTTGTAAAACATGCATGTCCCCCATATGGGCTGTCCGTTGTAGTGGCAGCCATTGTGTGAATACGATTTTTGTCACTGTGACCTTGACCTTTGACCTTGTGACCTCAAAATCAATAGGTGTCATCTGCAAGTCATGATCAATCTACCTATGAAGTTTCATGATCCTAGGCGTATGCGTTCTTGAGTTATCATCCGAAAACCATTTGACTATTTCTGGTCACCGTGACTTTGACCTAGTGACCTCAAAATCAATAGGGGTCATCTGCGAGTCATGATCAATCTACCCATGAAGTTTCATGATCCTAGGCATATGCGTTCTTGAGTTATCATCCGGACACCATTTTACTATTTCGGGTCACCGTGACCTTGACCTTTGACCTAGTGACCTCAAAATCAATAGGGGTCATCTGCAAGGCATGATCAATCTACCCATGAAGTTTCATGATCCTAGGCGTATGCGTTCTTGAGTTATCATTCAAAAACCATTTTATTATTTCTGGTCACCATGACCTTGACCTTTGACCTAGTGACCTCAAAATCAATAGGGGTCATCTGCAAGTCATGATCAATCTACCCATGAAGTTTCATGATCCTAGGCGTATGCGTTTTTGAGTTATCATTCAAAAACCATTTTACTTTTTCTGGTCACCGTGACCTTGACCTTTGACCTAGTGACCTCAAAATCAATAGGGGTCATCTGCGAGTCATGATCAATGTACCTATGAAGTTTCATGATCCTAGGCCCAAGCGTTCTTGAGTTATCGTCTGACAACCACCTGGTGGACGGACCGACAGACCGACCGACATGAGCAAAGCAATATACCCCCTCTTCTTCGAAGGGGGGCATAAATATTTTATTGGGCAGTTGCTTTGTCTTTGATAAAACAGCAGTCCACAGTTAATATTGTTAGATTAAGGTAGGAAAGCATCTCAATAAGTTTCACAAAACTAGCTTAAGTATTATCAAATCACTATATTTTAGTTACCTAGATGAAATAATGTAACTTAAGACAATATTTAAAAATAATACTGATAGCTGCATTGGCTAACACATAAAAGAACAAAAGCTTGATCACACAGTGCTAATGGTGCTTATTGTGGTAGTTAATGATTTTTGTGCATGTACGTAACTTATTATTATTAGATGTCAAAGATGATAAGCATTACGCTTATTTCAACCTTTTATGGTATTTATCTGCTTTTATACCAAATTTAATGATAAGGTAATGAATCATACCTTAGGTTACCTTATATGGTTTACCATAATATCATAATACTGTATTTACATTTACCTCATGCTGGCGTCAGCAACAGCCTGCACATTAATGGCATGGAATCCTCAGTAAACATCTCCCTTGGCAATATGCAATATGCCAAAATCTATAAAAAATAAAAGTTATTCATTAACATGAAAGTGCTCATCATTTCATGTTCACATTACCAACACAAAAGGGAGGAATGCAGAAAAGGAGTTAATAAATAAAAAAGCCCCATCAATATGCACGAAATAATTTTTTTGGATGGGGGGGTGCATATTTATGGCACTGCAGAATTGAACTTGACAAATAAATAAATTGTAATCAAATGAAAACAATATAGAAATAATTAAGGTAATTGTTCTGCAATTATTAAAGACATAAGGTACAATCTTCTTTACTCACGCTCGATTGGTTATTCACAGCTTGGGTACTACTTACTGCATACTTGCATGTACCTCGGGTAAGGTTAATATACTTAAAAGTACCCGGTCCTTATTAGACTGTACCCGAGTTGTATTCCTGCCCAAAATTCGATGTGGTACAGTGCACTACAGATAAATGTAAAGCCATATTGTTTATCTAAATTAAACTTACCTTTTGAAAAAACTGCATCAACATGCTTTTTGAGTATAAATTTCGATGATATAAAGACTATTTGAGAAAAAAAATGACATTAATGTGAACATAATTAAAAAAAAATTAAGCCTACAACAACCCATTTAGCATTAAATTTCTGGTTATGTTTAAGTATATTAACTGTAACAGGGTTAGCTCTACATGTAAGTATACTTAAAGAGTACCCGGGGTACAGGTAAGTAGTATCCGAGCTGACAATGACCAATCGAACAACATTGTAATCAAATGCGAACGATATAGAAACAATTAAGGTGATTTTTCTACAATTATTAAATACATAAGGTACCATTACTCAGCATTTACTTAACTCACCAATACAATAAACTTGTTTAAAAATAGCAAACACAAACAATATCATGATGTCATATTCATTTTCATGATCACGATGTTATAATAAAAAATTTCGAGGTAAAGTATTGTTCAATCATAACATTTAGAAGTAGAACAACTGCAAGTTCAACATTAGCGGGTGGGGTAAATCAGTCTGCACTTAAAGTCATCGATAAGTACACGTCGACACAAAATAGAATGAGTTTAACATAAAGTCATTTGTAAAGAAACACAACAATAAATGCTTAAACTAATACCGGTAATAATCGAATGCTTTTATTAAGAAAAGATACAACAATTACTTGTTCCTCAACCATTTTGCAAAATCCAAGTTGCCAAATGCTTAGTAAACAAAGGGCAACTACTCTAAAGTTTTTGGGTTAAATGCTACTTATATGCTATTTGAAAATAAATAAATTTTATAATTATACTTGTTTAAATCAATGATTTCTTCGCCTTATTTACATACCTAAGCGACGGAATGAAAGGGATGAGCTCGCCGGCAAGTTGGTGCTATGTCTTCCCCGATCAAAACCAACAATCGCTCTATTCCGCCCTTACTTAGACGATATATCGAAGCAATGTTGTCATCTCTTAGGTTTTCGAGAACAATTCTCTCCCTAAAAAGCCTTGGCATTGGTAATATTTGTCTCCTGTCATCGTGGATGACAAAAACGACCGCCATTACGTTAATTTACGGGTGCCCTTACCCAGTCGTATATTTATGTATGGAATTTATGTAATTTTAATTTACGATTTGCTTGATGAAACGCGATTTCATTGAAACATCGTGATTTATGTAAATCGTAATTTACAACTAGTCGTAAATCGTTGATGAAACGGCTCCCAGTCATCGTCGATGAGAAAAACGACCACCATTACGTTTATTTACGGGTGCCCTTACCCAGTCGTATATTTATGTATGAAATTTATGTAATTTTAATTTAGCCTACGATTTGCTTGATGAAACGCGAATTCATTGAAACATCGTAATTTATGTAAATCGTAATTTACAACTAGTCGTAAATCGTTGATGAAACGGCTCCCTGATTCGAGATACAACCTCTGAATTTTTGCTACATCACTGCGTATGTGCTCAATTCAAAGGATGTAGCACTGTTCAGTGTAAGGAATTCCGGACTTCTCTCTGTATGCTCAAACGAAACAAATTGTGGCCCTGTTACAATTACGCGTTACAATCCATCTCGCAGAATTTCACTTTCGCCTCCAAGATGAGAAAACAATCATTAGCGAAATAGTATAGTGTCACAATAAGAGAAAATCGTTTAATTATCATACCACAATGTTTGCCGTACTTGGTCAGCACGTCTGGAAATCATTCCTTAATGTGTGGATAGGCTGCCACGATTAACAAGTTTGCTATTTTGAATTCAATTTTGTATCAAAAAGCATTGTTCTTAAATGTGGCATTTTCAATTCGCAATTAGATTTGTAATGACCCTCGTCATGCGAAAATGGGTCTTATTCCATATGCGCCCATCATATAAATAGCCCACTCAGCTATCTCTCCTTCTGGTAAGGAGAAACATAACGCATTGAGTGATTTTTATAGCGAACAGCATCGCCTATGGCCTGACTGCGCAAAAGCACATGTTGGGTTTAACAAACGCTTGCCGAAACGCATAAGACCCATTTTCGCATGACGGCGCTATTGACGTGGGATTTAAATGTGTCGAAAGAAAACTGCGTTTAAATCAAATATCAACATACGATATATTTCGATAGTGAAGAAAGATACTCATAACAAGGCATACGAGGACACATATGAAGTGCTCTCCCGTAGTATATTTTTATCTACCGGTACTCACACTAATGTGTGGTTTGACAATGCTAATACACATTTCATGCGGTGAATATGCAACTTACAAGTGAAAAACACAACACAATAGTTTAACTTTTGTTTAATTGTATTTATTTATTTAGAAAAGTAAATTGCAAACTTTATTTCAAAGTCAACGTATGCGCCGACTACATTTTTAAAAGATATTTATTGTTATGAATATATTTAATATAATATATTTAGTTGTTTTCGGTTTTAGCGATTATAAAGCATTTTCGAGGTTTCCTATAGTATGCCTGTAGTAATTGATGAACTCATATCCAACTGTCTATGCATTGAGAACTGTGAATAAAAACAAGCTAAACCTTCTACTAACCTTCTACTATTGCGTTGCTAGCACCCGTAAATACAAATGATCGCCGCTATCTGTTGAGAACCAAAGAACGTTTTCCTGAAATATCCGCTGTAGTAGCATGAACGAGGTTACGAAACAGGCCATTCGTATTATTATTATTATAAATTGTTTGTTATATTCGGGTTAAGCGATTATGAAACTTTTTTGTTTTGTTTTTGTCAATCGTATCGCTGAAGTTATTGTTGAACTTATGTTCAAAGTTTTATAAATTGAGAATATAAATAAGCCTTAACTTTTCCCCGAATCTATTAATAGCCTGTACTACGTCATTGAGGTGTATGTGAGAGCGTAACCTATTGCGTTGTTATCGCCCGTGGACTTTCCTTTGTTTATCGACATGCGCATCTATTAATAGCCTCATATTATGAATGGACTGAGCAAAAATACTACGTAAAAAGCGACCATCTAAAAAAATATCCAAATATTGCATGAGAACGGATGGTCGAGTGGTCTAAGCGGGAGAGATTTTACTCCAGGACTCTAGGGGTCAGTGGTTCGGGCCCAGTTGATTTTTGTTTTAATTGTATTATTGTTTTGTTTTACTCAATATTTATAGGTCAAATGTTTAAATTTATCAATATAAAACATTTAACAACAACCTTCAATACATGCCAAAATCTGTGAAAAGGCCGCTCTAATAACAGCAGTTTGATCAGATCCGGACAAGAATGATTTCTGTGCATGTTTCTTTCATTAAACATAATCGGGTGTATTCATCGATGAACTTGCAGCAGGCAAATAAAAAGTGGTACAGAACCGGTTCAGGAAGTGTATATTATATTACCCTTAACATAATAATTATCACACAATTCGTAAAATCCGCTATTGAGAACAAAATCCAGACCCATCCTGTACGATAAGTTGCTTATATTTGGGCCTATTTGTGGACAAGTTTTCTTTTTAGTTTAAGACCACCACTCCGTTTAAACGTGATATAACCAGTCACGATTATATCATGGCTGGTTTGATCATTCGGTCTTGCGAGTTCGCGGGTTTAAAGAAGGTCGACAAGACGCCTACACAAAAGACGAACAAATGTTACAACGACAATAAGGGCGAAAATACGACAAGTATGGCAATTTTCGTTCTTGCTTTGTACCATGTTGGCGACATTTAAATTACAAAAATACGCCACCATGGAATACACTTTGATAGTGTACCCGTATGCATTTCGGTGTGGTTATTTAAATGAATTTTGTTATAAGCATTCAGATAAATATATATTCTGATTCTAACTGCGTTTATCTTTTAATTGTTCGGTGGTACGTACTATTTTTAAACCTGGTTAAGTATAAGATTAGGTTATCCATACAACCGGTTAAGTATAAGGTTAGGTTATCCATTCAACCTGGTTAAGTATAAGGTTAGGTTATCCATACAACCGGTTAAGTATAAGGTTAGGTTATCCATACAGCCTTGTTAAGTATAAGGTTAGGTTATCCATACAACCTAGTTAAGTATAAGATTAGGTTATCCATACAACCTGGTTAAGTATAAGGTTAGGTTATCCATTCAACCTGGTTAAGTATAAGGTTAGGTTATCCATACAACCGGTTAAGTATAAGGTTAGGTTATCCATACAACCTAGTTAAGTATAAAGTTAGTTAAAATCATGTTCGGGGGCATCTCACTGCATCTCAAGGTACTGTCAATATAAGTGGTATTGATACGTGATATGTTGGATGTACTAGGGCAGACAACCTGAATACATTATGCATTATTTATGAAGTAAAATGATTTATTGCATTATCCATCATTTTCGCTGTAAAGTGTTGTACTAAATGTCTGTCAGTCTTATATTTCAGGCCACATTGGTCATGAAATGACATAATTAAAAATAATCTAACATAAAAGGTATACTATTGTGTACACAACATACATATATTAAGTAATTTTACAAACTATGTTCTGCAAAAAAAGACGTTTACTGATTAAAGTCAGGAAAAAGTCATCATAACGATTGAAAGCTAGTTTTCATATTTAATATACTCAACCGTTTCAATTGTATTATCGGAAAATAAAGTTTAAAAAATGAAATTATAAGAGTTATTACACGTATGCCATGAAATAAACAAGATACGCATGCAAACAGAAAACGCGTATTACATTCTTTATAATATTTAGAGATCTTTAAGTGAGCACTGACTTTGAATGACTGCTTTGAGTAAACCCGTACCGTGCATTTGTATGACCAATTACCAAAATCATACATTTTTAAGACCACTGGCCAATCATATGAAATAGTTTATGATCATAAAAAAATATAATGATAAAATACTTTGTAATAATGGTCGCCATGGCGTAGTGGGCATGGTGTCCGTCCAGCGACCGGGAGGTCCCGGCTTCGTTTCAGTGTGAACGTTCTTTAGATTTACCCTTGAGACACCAAGTACAGGTTCTACCAAGGAAACGGACTCGAGTGCGTTTAAATGAGCATGGAGCTTCCAATTCAATCGAGCTTAAATAAATAAATTTAAATAAATAAAAGCATAGAGTTCCATTTCAATCGAGCTTAAATAAATAGGTTTAAACTAAACTCGATTTGTTATTCATAATACTAGCATATGGAAAATCGAGTAAATGAATGTGTACTATTTAAAACATACAAATCATTATTAAAATATCTGCAATCCTTGTGTTTCTATAACACAGTTTCAATGATATAAAATGGTCCATTCGACAATCCAAATGCATAAAAGTCTTCTTCCATAACCTTGCATTCAAAACTCTTCTTAGTATTTCTGAATATAATATTATTTTTCTAATCTGTGTAATGATAGTGTGTCATTAAATTATAATAAATGATACAATCTACACGGAAAATTTAAAACAAGCACCAATAGTACTTACCTTCTGTGAAGTTAAGTATTTATTGATTATATTATAGAAACGTTGTATTACCCATCCTCATATTTTGCTGGTAAAGCAAACAAAATAATGAAATAGGACTCCAAATCGTTGGTTGTCGAAGCATGTGTGATATTATTCATTCAGGCGATTGACTCTTTGTTTAACATATGTAGTGCGCGTAAAGGATTCTAAATTTATAGTACATAAAAGCGAATGTGGATAATAGAGTTTATAAAAAAATGTCAATTTTCATTTATGAACAAACTAGATTTTCAAGTAGCACAATTACTTCTCAGATTTGGCATGCTAATCAGATTAACCTTGTTGTACCCTTTCTCTCTATTAAATAATTATTCTTAAAAAGAAAAACAACATTAAAATAAAAACGTATTCTGTCTATCTTCAATTCTTCAATTTAAAATAGCATACTGTTGGAATATACAATGAACACAATTTGAACTACATTCTTAAAAAGAAAAACAACATTAAAATAAAAACGTACCAATTTATTAACATACAGTACGGTATTTGCAAATGAATGGTTAAGAAAGTTATTAAAAATACGGCATGTGTCCATATTTATCTGTATACGCATTTTATTGTCTGTCTATCTTCAATTCTTCAATTTAAAATAGCATCCTGTCGGAATATACAATGAACACAATTTGAACTACAAAAAAACTGAATGAAATTCTAGACAGTAAATCATTTCTTTGATACGACCCCGTCTCAATAAAACAGATATAGCGGAAGTGGGTAGGGCGGTCATTACAAAAACAGTCGCTGTGCGATTGTCATGCTAAATGGGTCACCCGACCAATACAGGAAGAGAAAAAAATACGCATATTAATATCACAGATATATTACTGACCTATTTTACAGTTTTTTTTTCCTATTTTAATATTTAGAAACTAGGCTGGTTGCCATTATTATACGCGATTCATCAAAACAATGATTGGTACTGAAGGAGCTTGTTGTCTCTTTGTTTATACAAACAAGTGAAACATGTATCGTTTTTTTAATGTTTACTTTTCACGACCTTATTGTACAAACATGTAGACTTTTCACAACCTTCACTGAAGTTCCACCTAGTGTTTCAGAACTGGTAGAAAACCGGACCTGATTACTGTAGTAATTGCCTTTACCAGGTGTCAAAGAAAGAGAAGTTCCGTATTTCATCTGAACAAAAGCACGACCCACCGTTCAATTGCTATCATGGCGCATGTATTCATTATAAAAATTAAATATACCGTTTATTTACCAACCGACCCAATTAACCTTTCATAAAAGAAAATACAGGACCACGAATATGTGTGCGCCTGGCTGTATTGGTCTTTTATCGGGCACAATGACGTCATACGGTTTTCAGATTCAAGAATAAATGAGAAAATGTCGGCTGCTCCAGACCCTTGAAATTTCACTGAAGAGCCTCGGAGTGATATACAGACAACATCTAGAAAAAAACTAAATTATCAATTAAACTCTTTTAATTTATAATAATATTCACTTTGAATGTAATTCTATACTCAAAAATAGGTAAACATAAAACATGGTTTAAAAAACTTAAATATTACATGTGAATTTTTAAATATTAGTTCGTAGTTCGTACCCAACAAGGTACCAGCTGATAGCATGGCTTGGTTGCTTTATTTTTTTACGATATGGCTTGGTTGCTTTATTCTTTGCCCATTTCGTTGACTTTTTATCACTGAAACGTATGTCCACACCGTTAAGCAACAATACGTTTTAAATCATTTAAATTTAGAAAACTTCATACAATGATAAAACAAATTAAAGAGTACATTTTCCTTTGCAAGAATACAAAACGCAAACGGCTTTGCTATTTCCACATCTTAAAACAACAATTAGTATGAAATCATTTTCAGTCAAGATGTTAAAACTCATACCATGATAAAACTAATTAACGAGCATTTCCCTTCGCAAAAATAAGCAAACGTCATGTGGGCTGTCATGTTTTTTAGTCACTGGTTGAGACGAACAATAGACCGAGACATTTTAGCTTTTATACGACAAGCAATCATGTGCAGCGGAATAGCGGTATTGGAATATAGGCAAGTAGTGGATATGATGATAATGTTAACTAGTTGCAAAAGTGGACTTCCTTCCATTGATGTGGAGGTTGATTTTAAATTTGGTAAAGATTGATTTACCTTAAGATGGTCAAATACAGCTATGAGATTCTTCGGCATCAGACTGAATGTGTCAGGATTCAACCACTCCGGAATCTGAGTGTCAAAATACTGAAAATAAACCAAATACATTAATTGCTATGTATGTGACTAAAATTATCTTTTAAATATGTTTGGGATGTTATATAACTTGTTGCCATGTACTCAAAGACCCGTTTTGTAACCTTAATTTAATGTGGGTTTTTTATGCGGGATTCTTTCAAATTTAATCGTTGTAATATTTGTGAGAGTGCAGTAAGTTCAACTACAGCTTTGTTAAAAATGTCACTAATACCCCTGCAGCGCTTTACTCTTCATGCTCATGGCGTACTTTACATTTCTGTGTAATCCCTAAAAACTTTTTTAAATAGTTCGCTCCACAAAAAATATGATGAAAAAACGATCTTACAACCGACACGTGTGTGAATTTCAAAATTCATATCTTATAAACTTACTACACTCAGCAAAATTGCGACGAATATGAATCAGATTTGAAATTTCTAACTTTTTCTAGATTTTAGATTTCCAATATTTATTTCCTTGTGTTGTGTGTATGGGGGGGATACTCGGAGGTATGGTGATCACCTTCCTTGTGTTGTGTGTATGGGGGGGATACTCGGAGGTATGGTGATCACCTTCCTTGTGTTGTGTGTATGGGGGGGATACTCGGAGGTATGGTGATCACCAATCAAACTCACTTGTTTAGGACGTAAAGACCGACCGACAAGAGTGACTTTTATATAGCACCTCTAGTCCGAGAGCCCACGGGTGTTTATTGCAAGTTTTGAGGCCAATATTTTTTTTTGTATATTTGAAAAGGGTATTTTATATCCTTCCAGAAAACCCATTTCTTAAGTGTCACAGCCGTATATATCTATGATTTTTTTGGTAAAATCACTCAAAATCGAAAGTTTTTCTGCTGATTTCTGGAATAATTAAATAAATACACATTTTCAGTCATGCGAATTAACCCAGGGTTTCCGTTTTGGGGTTTTAAAATAGGTATCAGAGACCTTTTCGATAATTCAGTGAAAAAAATATAATTTTCCAGGTATTTTTTTTTTTTTAAGTTAAAAACCACAAAAATTCTCTCTTTTTTTTAGCCGAATTTGCCCATTTTTCAATTTTTAATTCTGCAAATTCTTTTTACAAAGTTAACAATTTCCAACATATTTGTCTAATTAGTGTTTTAAAAACACACATATGGCCTCCTTGTTTCATTCCAACAACGACTTTTTTTGATCAGCATCTATTAGTGATTTTGGGGGGAAATGAATAAAATCACTCACAAAACTGCTGATTTCTGGAATAATTTGATTTAATTAGATTTATAAGACATGTGATCATTATAACAATCAAATATTGTTCGCATATATACAATTGCACTCTAAACAAACCATGCAATAATCGCAGAGTGGTTTTAGGTTAAAACCACTTTTTTTTATAAAGTTTATGTAGGTTAAAAACCACTAAATTTTAACTAGTTTAGCTGTTTTAGTCCATTTTTCAGGTTTTAGTTCATCGAATTTTTACTCTACTGAAATAATTTTCAACATATTAGTCTAAATACTGTATTAAAAACACACAAAAGGTTCTCCTGATTTAATTCAAACATGTACATTTGTTAATGAAGACTTTAAGTGAGATTTCAGGAACAATAAACGAAATCAAACACAAAACTGCTAATTTTTGGAATAATTTGATATAGTTAGATTTAAAAGACATGTGATCACGATAATAATAAGCACTATTCGTCTTTGTACATATGCGTATAACATAGCTCAAAACAAAACATTCCAATGAGTACAGTGTACTTGAAGGTTAAAAACCACTAAATTTTTAATATATTCTTTCTTTTTGAGTCATTTCACCTGATTTATTTCAGCGGTTTTCATACCCACTGCAAATTTCGAAATTTATCTGCTGACATTTTAAATGATCTAACATTGCTTAAATATGCCCTTTAACATATTCAGTATTTTCAGTTAAACATAATCTAATGTATTGATATTAGTGTTTATAGGTTGAAAAAGGACCACTTGGTCCTTTTAACGACTTTCTTGATTTATTACAATACTTTGTTACGGAACGCAAAAATCTGTACTATATGTTATACATTTTCAGTATCATTATAAACAAAACATTTACTAACATTTTATGTCACACAACTGTTACATGTAACACCATTTGGCATGAAAATCAAACAATTATTTAATTTCATCTAGACATTAACCATACTTTATGTACATAATAAATTATTATATTTCATACATGTACTGTTTTTCATGTTCACACATCTACTAGAATTTATCACGAACAATTCTTATCAACATGAAACAATAGTTTAACTACGTATACTTTATTTTTTTTATTTTTTTTTAACAACATTTGTCACGAAAATCAAACAATTATTTAATTTCATCTAGACATTAAACATACTTTGTATACATGATAAATTATCATATTTTATACATGTACTGTTTTTATGTACACACATCTACTAGCATTTATCACGCACAATTCTTATCAACATAAAACAATTGTTTAACTACGTATACTTTCAATAAATATATTTTTTTAACTAAAATGTATTTACAAAGTAAATAATGACAAACATTATAATTGTCATCCGGCCTTGTTATGTACTAAGTATGTGTACATCATAAATCTTTCACATGACTAAAAGCAACCATTTCCATATTCATCTATGTGTAAGTAAAGTCATCCAGTTGTGCTAGTACATTTAAGCAAATGCCAAAACATGATTATTCATGCTAATATTTCATTGTTGTATTAATCAGTATTTGAACAATCTTCGTCATCACCATCGATATCATCAATCTCCAACTCAACTTCATCAGTGTCATCTGGCTCATCAACGCTCTCCGAAAGCACACGTTCAATGTCTGTAGGTAATTGTGGTCCAGAAAACCACTTCAACTTAAAGTATCCATCATCTTCCAACCATCCATTTTCTGTTGGATCCAATTCCAGAGGGACTGCCTTGTGAGCATGCCGCCAAATATACGACACCAAATTTGTCCGTAGTAGCTTTTGGTGTAAAACAGGTTTTGAAGGAGGTAGAAGAGTGGCATCTTCACCTTTAATTTTACCGAGCGGTTGTGCTTCATCAGTTTGTGCAAACTTTGTTCGGAAGATGGAGTATCTGACACTTTCAACATCACATAATCCTGGCTTCCCATACATCGCACAAACAAATGACTCAATAGTACTCTCTGTTTCTGGTGTAACTTCCTGACTTTCTCCAAGGGCAGCAAATGCTTTCTGGAATAATGTAGACTTCTCGACAAGAGAGAATGGCCTAACCTTTCTCTTGCGGACAAATGCTGCAGTGTAATCGCAGCCTGTAAAAGCATGCACTGCAGGTAAGGCATCACAAATACTTTTCCCAAGGACGGATCCGAGCTTGTTGACTTCAATATATATCTCTTGTTCTTACTGCTACTGAGTCCAACATCCATCCATACATTCAATGAATACTTTCCTGCATAGTTCAAAAGGATAACCAAAACATCGGTGTCACTACAGCGTATGACTACATTTTGTGAGTCTTCGGTATGTTGCGCAATGTGATGAAGGTGCCAGATTATACGCGTGTCTGCTTCTTCGTGTTTACAGGCCAAATCGCCTATTTCAATGCGACTAACTGTTTCCTGGTCTGACGTGAACCTGTAGCATTTGTCTTCAAGCCCAAAATAGAGACAATGGTCCTTTAAAAATGGTGCATATTCATTTCTCGCCCACTCTTCTGACAGGAAAACCAAAAAAGAGGTCTTGAATGACTCTGATCGCAATTCTTTATGAAATTCCTTTGGTCTTCTCTGATCTCAACCAGACACAATGAATCCACCAACAACTGCGCTACGCGATGTCCTTTCAATGTCTTTAATGGATGGATGTCTGTACGTATCACACACAAAGTCCACACGGGAAGATAAGCCGGACAATCGAGAAATTATCACCTTTGCTATCTCGGCAAATGTACTCGGCAAAGCGGTCATTGTCTGAATCAAGAACATGCCGTCAATGATAGTTGCGTCATTTCTTTGGGGTGGTTCACTT
The DNA here is from genome assembly GCF_020536995.1 of Dreissena polymorpha. NCBI lineage: Eukaryota > Metazoa > Mollusca > Bivalvia > Myida > Dreissenidae > Dreissena > Dreissena polymorpha. Next base: position 45,908,760 of record NC_068358.1, on the reverse strand, counting down.
GTTATTCTGTCTTCTAGAATCTTCATTAATTTCGATTTATCTGTTTTCATTACACTCCCATCAACATGTGCTAGGGAAAGTGGCACTGGCGTTAGAAGAAACGAGAAGATTTTCTTCAGATCTATTTCAATTGTTGTGGCCAAGTATAGCAATCGACCAAACAGATCTCTTGAACAAGTCAGTTGCCTTATGGTGTTATCCTTTCTTGTAACAGCCATTTTAATAGCACAATCTGCGAAATTCTTAACCTTCCTTCTTGGAATAGGCTTTTCTAATCGTGAGGAGTCGAGAAAGCATCCACTTGCAAATTGTTCCATCCAGGCACTTCCCTGTTTCTCTATCGTCAATAAATCATCTGCAATATCTTTGGAAACAATCTTGCCAGTGGAGATGCAAATAAGTTCATCATTTCTGTAATCACTGCTAAATGGATTCATTCTGGTCTCGATTCCAGACACCAGCTTTTGCAAGTCGTTATTGTCGCGTTCAAGATGTGACTGTTTCAGCTCTTGTGCAGGACTATCGTACGATATCATTCCTGATTTTGTGAGAAGACTATTTACAATAGTCCTTCTAGATGTCTGTGTAAGCATCCAACGTCGACGAGCACCTTCTTTAGTACTGAATGACGAAATCCCAGTTAATCTCGAGGCGGCATCTGCATTTATCGACTGCTCTAGTACAATATCTACTGGAGAACGTGAAAACATCTTTGATGTCCGTCGAATCGTGAAAGCCCCTTTCTCTAGTTTTGGTCCTATTCCAGGATGGGTTTGGTCTATGTTAATAAGATCAAGATGGTACCGGAACATACATCTGGCGTAATTTGGACGATTTGTCGCAAAAAAGACCTTCACCATTTCGCCGAGGCAGTATGTAAACAGCTTAATGTCGTTTGTATGACACGCTCGACTGAAGAGCAAGTATAGCTGGACTAGATCCATGTACATCATCCAATACTGTGCTGTTTTCCCATGTTCCCCATTCCTGGTCTTCTGTGTAAAATCTTCGTAAGAGCACATGAATTCCGAATATTCTGCGCTGTCTTCAAGCTGATCTAGTGCTTCGGTAGATCGTGTCTCACGGAGCTGTTCCATTGCTCTTATCATTTCAGGTTTGAAGGCACTGATTTCATGCAGAAAAGCCCGTAAGTGCAGGATTTTGAAAGCCTGGTAAAGCATTGGATGTAACCGCTTACATCGATTAAAATGTTTCCCAGAAATGAATCCCGACAGTGACCCACTGCCAAGAACCTCTGTGTCTGTGAGGATTTGTGGTCCACCTGACTCGTCCAGAATATGTCCCAATGACCCAAAAAAGGCTAGCTGTATGTGAAAAGGGCCAAAGCATGTGAAGATATTGTCGAATCTAGGAGATTCTGCTTGCTGAATCTGTTTGGCAGGTTTTGCAATTGCGAGATCATAAGTGACAATTGCATAATCCTCTTGGCATTCTTCGGCAACCTTTTGAGATACCCTCAATGTTTCTGCGACTACGTCAAGACGGGTAGGCGGGAGTGTTCATGTAAGCGATTGTTTGTTGCAGTAGAGGATCATTCTCAAATATGGAATTCCATCCTGTCCACATAGGTATATGTGCAAATTGATTGGACATAACAGCCCATAGTATATCACGTCTCTTGCAATTCTGCAAATTGTCAGGGGGGTCTGTGGTCTTCAAACTGTAACTAAATTCAGAAATTTTAGGCTTTTTACTGTAGGGCTCAAGTTCCGGTATATCTGAGCTATCAAATGTACGACTTCTCTGTTTCCCTTTTTTCTGTCATCGTTTGTCATTTCACGAGATACATTGCAAGCAGATTCTGTACTGATGTTCTGGTAGCAAATCCCGACAGTGTCGTGAAGTGTTCCGCTACCAGATAAGGTCTCATTCATCTCGTCATAATTTTCCCAAGCTAAAGCTGTTGACAAGTCTGGTATTTTCAATATTCCATCAGGTGTTGCATGACCCTTTTCCGATACTGACATGGCTAGATCTGTTTCAAAACCTTCAACTGTATGGTAACTGCAACAATGGCCAAGATGATTTAATACTTCAATGACTTTCCTACTTCCAGTCATGCTTTTCAGGCCCAATCCAAGACTGACATGTTTCAACCATCCTTTCGTACAGGCGAAGAGACAATAATCCGACACTGATTCTACATAACGCTGGACTCTGTCATCCGGTTTATTGTCTGATCCTGTAAATAATGTGCGGAAAAATTTCACAAGCAATTCGGGTGGTTGTGCCTGCCCTTTCAATAGATCTTCAGCTGATAGAGGATATGGAAAGTCCTTGCTTGAATTCTTAATGTCTAATATCAATTTTCTCATATGGACAGCCACTTCTACAGTTTTCATTTCAATAGAATCAGCCCTTTGTATAGCACATTTGATTGCATCTTCTTCGCGCATGCTAGATGAAAAAATAACGTTGCCTTGACGATTACTTAATTTCCCAATCTTCAGTTTTCCAGCATAGTGTTGTAAAATTTTCTGCCCAAAGAAATACGCGTTTGTGTTATCACTTTGACAAGCAAGTTCTATATAGTTCATAAAGTGATGTCAGTATTTCGGGGTTTTCCTGCATTATGATATGCGAGTCAATGTGTTCTTTAATTTTGTTGAAGACATGGTCCTTGTTTTTTTGCGGTTGCATAGACTCAGGTGAGTTGATAGCACATTCTGTTTTGACTATTTTCCTCTTTCTGTCAGATTTATTGATATACTGTTTCCTACAACTATGATGGTATCTAACCTGCCTTGCAATAAAGTCAACACTCCCAACTTTTGCCATCATCTCCTGGTCATGTAGAACTTGTGCTGCCTGCTTGATATTCTCCTCAGCTTCGTGATTGTCACAGCATCCGAGCAGTTCAGGGAGCTGACCTCTTCGTTGTATTTGCGCACGTCCACAGAAGATGCAGGTGTGTGGAAATTTTCCTCCAGGATCCGTCACCGGATGATCTACAAGAGACCTAAGTAACAAGCTTGATGTACTTAACGATTTATGCAACTGAAATGATTCAGAAATGGCAGTGAAATTTTTATAACAAGTAGTATGATATCCATCAACACAAGAGAAACTGTCCGGTAAACACGAACAGACTGCTGAATACTTTGATAAATTCCAGTTAGGTTTTGATTTTCTTATGTGAAATGCTTTTCTAACTCGTGTCCATGATTCCGTGTCAAACAATTTGATCTCTTCAGACACAATGAGAGGACCTGCATGTAGCACACACGGCGGTTCGGTACTGCTAGTCTGGTTGATGTTATTGTTATTCGATGCCATCTTTACACCTGAAAAAGTTTTGCAAATGGTAGATTACAAATGTAATTAACTACTTGACTATTTAATTTTGTTTGTTTGTTTAGTGTGTCTGTTCGACCAAGCTTAATTGTTTACTTCTTTGTTTAATTGATTGGTTTTATTTGATTTGATCTGATCTGGATTGATTGATCAATTGATTGATTGATTGATTGATTGATTGATAAACACTCTTGGTTAATCGGAAACAAGATATTAAACAAACAAAACTGATGTAAAAACAATTTGACCGAATGACAGACTCAAACTGTTTGTTCTGCATTTTATTTCATTAATAATCGCTAATTTATTGCGACTTGAATAAAATAGAATAATCTTTAAGTTTAAATACCAGAAAGTAGAAGTTATTCAGGCAGTCTAATGAAGCACAGGTCATCCATCAACATACTGCTCACTTCTTCTCTGTTAACATCTGAAATGTATTTTCTAAGTATTAAATTGTATTATTGACTTGTAGAAATGCAAATATCATCATTCAGCAAAGTATTCTTATCAGTCAGATTGAATTACTGAACTCATTCCATTGAAACATTACTTGTGTGACAACATTATTTTCAACAGTCCTACATTCAGGAAATGTTATTTTCATATTTCCAGGCCTTTTGAGTGATTTTCAAACATGTACCATCCTTACCCCCAAAACTGGTACTTGCATGTGAGGGTTTGAGTTGTCAATGCACAACCAGTTTGACGACCTAGACAGCAAGACCTGAAATATACAATACATGTACTGTTGTTGTTATTGTTGTACTACAATCAATTTATGGATGGATAATTAAACAATAACATATTTGAATAGTAATGAAGAAAGATAAAAACAGAGTAAATTGAAAACATTTTTAACATAGTAATAAGACTTAGAAAAATAACTTTTATAGGGCAAAGGCAGGTAAAAGAATTTAGAAATTTGGTGGTTTTTAACCTTTTTTAATAAGAACTAGAAACTTCATTCAACCAACCTGCATAGTTTGCTTGATGCTGATAAACATTGTTACTGTTCCCTTTATATCATTCAAACATTTCTGGAAAGAAAAAATAACTCTGTAGACCAAATGCATTTTTAAATTCAGAATTATAAATGATTATCTTGGCGTACATTATAGTTTCGCTAAAAAAGGCAGTCTGTCACTGGGATTTGTTATACCGTGATGATGTGAAAGATTATTAAATGACACAGACAGCCTCATAGTATGACTAACGTTCAGCATGATGCCCGTAACTTTGGGAGCACCATTTAAAGTAGAATTTATCCGAAAATGTGCATATCCGTATACTATTACACTTTCTAAAAAAATTGAAAATGACCCTTCTGTACACTTTCTCTTTTTTTTTGTACAATGCTATTCTAACCCTTTTGTTGAAGTACTTATAGTACTGTTTTACCAAGGTATGCTGAGTTAACATGCACAGATGGTCAATATGAACTGGAAAAGTCATCAACATGTCATACACAGGAACTGTTCGATGTTTAAACATATTTCAAACAAACGGTTAAACTATATAAAATTAAGCCTATAGTGTATGAAGTTTGAAATAGTACATTAATAGATAAAAAAACATTACTTACCTGAACTTATACTTGTAAATCTAGGCAAGTCCTTCTGTTTTTCATAATTTTATTTTGACCTCTGCAAACCAATCATGGCGTGTTTAAATCAAAGGGAAGCAACTTTTGTAAAAGTGGTTCAAACATTAAACAGGTCAGTATTGGTCTATTTACAGGATTTTAAAGAATATATATATACTATGTTACCAATGTTTGGACATAGAATTGATTGCAGTTTTTTTTATTGTAATTAGATTAATTTAATCATATCACAAAAGGCAAAATTGTGTAAATTTCATTTTTCTCAACATTAAGCGGTTTTTAACCTATAAGCAAACTGTGCACACAATCTTGGCATAATGTAAGCATTTGATTCAATATTTTGTTTTGTGTGATTTTATATACATATGTACATGAATGAACAACATTTGACCATTTATAATGATCACATGTCTAATTAATGACATTTTGGAGCAGAAACCTGCAGTTTTGCGTGTGACTTAGGTCGTCCCCCACTCCACACCCCCAATGACTTAAAAAAGACATTAAAAAAAATTATGCACTAAAATAGGGAGACACTGTGTGCATTTTTAGAACTCAAATGAGACAGACATATTGAAAATTGTTTACATGGTAACAAAGACCGAAGAACTTAAGCTTGGAAAATGGGCAAAAACGGCTACAAATGTTAAGAATTTATTGGTTTTTAACCTATAAGCACCATAAATGTATCGGATCTTTTCATAAAAGTGATGTTATACATATAAATATATCTATATAGACCTGTAAAATAAATATGCGAACAATATTTGATTGTTATAATGATCACATGTCTTATAAATCTAATTAAATCAAATTATTCCAGAAATCAGCAGTTTTGTGAGTGATTTTATTCATTTCCCCCCAAAATCACTAATAGATGGTAATCAAAAAAAGTCGTTGTTGGAATTAAACAAGGAGGCCATATGTGTGTTTTTAAAACACTAATTAGACAAATATGTTGGAAATTGTTAACTTTGTAAAAAGAATTTGCAGAATTAAAAATTGAAAAATGGACAAATTCGGCTAAAAAAATGAGAATTTTTGTGGTTTTTAACTTTAAAAAAAAAACAAAAAAACATGGAAAATTATATTTTTTTCACTGAATTATTGAAAAGGTCTCTGATACCTATTTTAAAACCCCAAAACGGAAACCCTGGTTTAATTCGCATGACTGAAAATGTGTATTTATTTAATTATTCCAGAAATCAGCAGAAAAACTTTCGATTTTGAGTGATTTTACCAAAAAAATCATAGATATATACGGCTGTGACACTTAAGAAATGGGTTTTCTGGAAGGATATAAAATACCCTTTTCGAATATACACAAAAAAATCTTGGCCTCAAAACTTGCAATAAACACCCGTGGGCTCTCGGACTACTCCTTGAGGGGCTCACAGTGCTAAATAAATTTTAATCAACTGAATATTAACTCCTTTTCAAAGCAGTTCACGTTTCCAGAATTGCTGTATCTGCTAAGCAGTTTTGTTGGTGATCTTGACATTGTAAGTTTAAAACCTACAAATTACAATGCAGTACAATGGTAAATTCAAGAGGCGTATTTACTTATGTGTTGTTCATACATATTTCAATATTATCAAAGTAATCAATATGACCTGCTTATTTCACTTGATCCATACAAATATACGAACAAGCTTCAAACGTCTAATTTTGTCACGATCTTTAGGACTAATTTGCTGTAGGCCACCAAGTAAATAAAACTTGGAGCCAGTAAAAGTAGTGAGTGTATAAGACATTGTAGCCTGTAAAAGTTTCGGGACATTTGCAGAGATTACTATAACATTTATAAATTATAATATCAATTTAAAAATGTGTGACTTTAATCATGGGGGTAAATATCAACTTTGGTCATAATAGTGTTCCTTTCAAATACAAATCCTGTTATGACCCTTAAAATCGTTTTAATCTGTTTATTATTAATGTTACTGTGATAATTTCAATAAGTTGTATTGCCCGTCGCACGTTGCCATTGTAATTTTTGTCCATAAAAAAAACAGTCAGTTGGTGAAAAACGCCTTTGGGTAAAACAGGACGAACCTTTAAACCCATCTAAACCAGGAAGTGCATACTTACAAATTGAAGTTATATGTAGTTTTAGCTAGTCATTTGAAGTCCTTCTTACACCCAAACATATTTGTGTTTTGGCAGGTTTTATTGTGCATAAAAGATGACCCAAGTGGGCTAAAATCTTACAGTATATAGGTAAAAAAACAACATTTCGTGTCGGAATCTTTATATCAGATGAATTAATTAAAATAAATCGATGTTGTTTACACATAAATCTGTTGAATAAGCGAACAACGATTTAAGAAAAGTAATGCATCTACATACCCACTCTGCGCTCCAAAATGCTGCCCATTCAGAAAAACTGTTCGTTATCCGTATATTCACTTTGAGAGTGAAGACCATCCGCCTAGTGATACCAAGCCTAGCATATAATCAGAATTCACGTAAAACATCTTTCATTAAATGAGAACAGCGACATGTTCTATATATCAGCATATTAACAATAATGTAGATATCGACTTTCCAAGAATGTTGAAACACAAAATAATGATTTTACTTTCATGTGACCAGTGTATCCAATTTTATTAATGCGTGTACTTAATTTTGGTCAACATTTATTTAGTTATCGTTTGTTCAGATATTAAATAGTGCAACATGAAAAATGAAAACAATCAGCATGAACTTTATACTTGTAGTTATTCCACTATGTAGCGTCTCATGATTGTAAATGTCATTCACAACGTCATGTTTTTTATCAATACCCCCTCCAAAGACTGCAATTATTCGGACTTTCATTAAACACAATTAATAATTGACAGGTGACGTCACGCGCAACTGCGAAGCATAAACTACTTTCAAATTTCATTGTGATCACTCAAACGGTCACTATCCAATACTTTACAAGTGGACCAACAGGAACAAGCAAACACTAAACGACTTGTTAAGAAGGCTTATTGGTATTACATTGAAAACCTGATAAAAGTCGGCGACGCAGACCAGTCCCGGAAACCAACAAACAGAATAGGTTCTTTAACTGTATTGAGTCAGAAAGGACACTCCGGCTGGTCCCTTGTAAGACAGTGGAAGGCTCTACAGTGACATAGTAGACAAGGCCATCATGCTGATTGCTAGACCAAGCATACCTATTCATATTACATGTCAGAATCTAGTCCTTGGAATTACTAATCCCAAAATGAACGATTTAAACATAGTATGCATAGAGCTTAAACGATTTGAATGTATCTTTCAACGTCATAGAAAAAAACAAAATCCCTTCAAAGTATTTAATTTTGTATAGATGTACAATATATATACTTAATTAAATTATATATATATATATATATATATATATATATATATATATATATATATATATATATATATATATATTTTATGAAGAAAAATATTGTACTGACTTTCTCCGCTGTTAAGTTATTTTATTTATTGTAAACCTAATTGAAACTTCTTATTTGCCTTTATTACTGTCGGCTTTAAATAGAGTTTAAAACGAAGCAAGTATTATTGTTTTTGTTTCCCACAAACAAGGAACATTCTTGTTTTCCCTGTACTACAACTTGTCAATGTTTTCGTACCTGCTAACTGTTGAATGCGATACACAGCGTGCGATTCATAACCTTCGCACATACTTATTAGCAGTGCGCATACACTCTGTTGTAAAATGTTCGCTTAAATTTTCAAATTCTTTGCGCGCATCGTACAATGTGTCCAAAATTGTATAGTTCACACAGTGTAATATAACGGTTAAACGAAAATCCGCGATCTATCACAATGTTTCCCGATAGTTTGGACGTGAAACCGGTTTAATAATCATTAAAACGGCATTTTCTACCGAAATTAATGATAGAATATTTTAAATATGTATTCACAAGTAAATTGCTATTGAAAACGAACAATTTATTCAATTTTCAATCATTCATATCTTGGAAGTGCTTTGGCAGATTTCATAGAAACTTGGTATGAGTACATATATTGATAAGAGGATGATGCACGCCAAATGGCATTGTACACCATCGAATAATAACGGAGTTATGGCCCTTTGTTTTTTGAAAAAATGCTTTTTTGTGTGTCCGGAGCCATATCTTGTGTTCAGAAGTATAATGGCGGGGGATATCAATTCAACGAATTTACTTGGTTTTACTATGAACGAACTATTGTACAACTACTGAAGCTGGGCTATTTTATATACGGATTAGTGAATACAAATTAATTGTGTGATGAGCCGTTAGTTTTCATGCAGGGACTCTTAATATCTTAATATAAGGGCAGCGGCCTTAGAGTCTTTGCTATGTTTAATTAAAAATATGTACAAAATATAAATCACAATATACTTGTATATACACAATGCTACTTATATTAATTTAAGATGCAATACTTTATCATTTAATAAACATGCACAATTTTACATAAATAATGAATCAATAAATTATGAACACAACAGAACAGAACAGAACAGATAATTTTTTAAGGCTTGTACATAGTACATCGTCTTCATAATATGTGTGCATAATATACAAAAGGTTTTGTGTCAACATGGTAATGACAATGTTAGTAATACGTGTGTAATCTTATATATTCAAATAACTAAATTTCAGTAACAATATACACTTATAAAGAAGTAAGGAAAGGGAATGTAATCTAATATATTCAAATAACTTAATTTCTAATATATTTAAATAACTAAATTTCTATAACAGTATACATTAATAAAGAAACAAACAATAAGGATGAACAACAAAATACATTTATAAAGTAGTTAGCAAAGGGGATGTAATCTTATATATTCAAATAACTAAATTTATATAACAGTATACATTTATTAACAAATAAGCAATGTGGATGAACAAAAAGACTATTGTGATCCCTCTACAATATTAAAAAGAGTTTTTCGGAGAAACATAGCTTCTTTGATGTATAGGGAAAGTTTGATAAGATCTTTTCTTTTAAACGATTTCATAAGTTCTACAAATTTAAATACATATGGATTTCTATGATATTTCGCTTTGATGTACTTTTTTCTAACTGTTGTGAAACTTGAACAAACAAGTACAAAAAAATGATATTCGTCTTCGATGTCCCTTGTGTTACAGCAAAGGCAATAAAGTCTTCTCGCGGGAGTCGAGAAACCTCCCGGTTTGTATCCTTAAAGGATGTACCAAGAGTCTGAGTCGACTAAAATAAAATCGTAAGCTTCTAGGTATAATATCTAAATATGTTTCATATTCAAAATTTAGTTTATATTCCTTATATAACATCAAAACTGGACTTTGTAGCGAACTAAACCACTCTTGTTTAAAACAATCAATAACTCTATTTTTGAATTCACATGAAAACGTTTTTTCATTGATACAAGCGTAGTCTTCGAAAAAAAAAGTAAACCCAAAATCATTCAAAAGTTTCTTTATATTTGTTACCCAGTTTTAATAACCTTTCTGGCAATCTCTAAGTGCATCATAATACACTGTGCGTAAAATAATGTTGTCACGATTGACCACTTTTAACCTATATTTCAACAATCGTATATATCTTTGAACATACAGCGGAAATCTACCAAGTTCACCGTAAACACCTGCTGTACAAGTATTACTCCTAACATGCAATATCCGTTTACAAAACTTAAGATGAATGCGCTCAACTTCTTTTGATTTTGTATAGCCCAATATTTCAGAAGAATAATTGATGATAGGGGACACAAATGCGTCAAATAATTGACATAGAGTTTTATGCTTAAGATCAAACTGTTGACATTTAAATAATAAAAGGTTTAAAGCTTTTAAGGATTAACCAATGAGATGTTCAATATTCAAACCGAAATTTCCAGTATAGTAAAAAACACATCCTAAATAGTTACAAGAGCTGTCAGCGGTCAGCGCGCTCTACTATTCGAGTGCTTGACATTATAACGTAAGCCATCATGGAGAAATTGTTCATATTCAATAATTTATAAGACGATCTTTCAAAAAAAAAAGGAAAACAATATTTATTTATTTTTTTTGGGGGGGAGGGGGGTTGAGAGGGGGTATAATGTGGGGTTTGGTCATTTATTAGACGATCTTACAAAAATAAAAAAATGAAAAAAAAATTTGGGGGGGGGGGAGGGTGGAATCCATTGTGGTATTCAGGTAAGTGTTGTTTTGTAAAAGTAATAATAAAATGTGATCATAAATAAAGAAGTTATGGCAATTTAAGCGAAATGTTCAATTATCTAAGTGTAAAAAGGGCCATAATTATGTAAAAATGCTTGATACAGTGGTCTGCCCTTGTTTATAGGTTGGGGTCATGTTGGTAAACAAGTATGCAACATATAAAAGCAATATGTCAACGGATATAGGAAATAGTTGGGGTAGAACGCAAACTTTAACATTGATTTAGCAATAATATGCATATTCTAAGTATAAAAGGGGCAATACTTATGACAAAATGCTTGATAGAGTTGTCTGCTCGTGTTTATAGGTTGGGGTGATGTTGGTATACAAGTATGCAAAATATGGGGGCAATATATCAATCGACTCAATCATCCCGATCACCGAAATTTCTAGACCAAACCCGACCAAGCTCGACTAAAAAGGGTATACACGACTTCTTCTCGACCTCTTGTCGATAACACACGACCCCCACACGACTCATTCACGACGTCCACTCATGTTTCAGATTTAAGAAAAAAAAAAAAATGTCGGCTGCTCCAGACCCTTGAAAGTTCACGGAAGAACCTTGGAGTGATAGAAAGACAACATCTAGAAAAAAACTAAATTTTTTATTAAACTCTATTAATTAATTAGAATATGCACTTTGGATGTAATTGTAAACGCAAGAATAAGTAAACAAAAATAATTGGTTTGAAAAACTTTAATATTACATGGGAATCGTTAAATATTAGTTCGTACCCAACAAGGTATCAGCTGAAAGCATGGCTTGGTTGCTTTATTTTTTGCCCATGTGGGTGACTTTTTATCACTGAAACGTATTTCCACGTCGTTAAACAACAATACGTTTTAAATAATTGAAATTTAGAAAACTTCATGCAATGATAAAACAAATTAACGAGTACATTTCCCTTTGCAAGAATACAAAAAGCAAACGGCTTAGCTATTTCCACATCCTTAAACAACAATAATATATAAGAATTTTAGTTAAGAATGTTTAAATGCATACCATGACAAAACAAATCAACGAGCACATTTTCCTTCGCAAAAACAAAAAAGCATACGGCATGTGGATCAGAGCTGTAACGATTCATCAATCATTCGATTCGATTCGATTTCGATACCAAATGGTCCGATTCGATTATTTTCGATTCGATTCAAATAAAACTATTTGCTGCTTATTTGCAAACTATTTCATCTTTGGTTCGTCCAGGGGAACAATTAATATGTTTGGTATTTGTTATTAACTTATTATGGTGTACATTTAAAGTGTTTAATTTTTTTTAATACAATTTAAAATTTAGAAACGCAACACTGTTTTATAAAAAGCAAATTTATTGAACAAAACTGCCTGTTGAGTTATTCTTAAATAACATAAAATGCACAATGTATCACATCTGAAATATCAACCGGGTGTTTTCTCTTTAATTGTTGCCTCAATTTTGTAGTGCTTCTAGATATAGTGTAACTTACGCCAAAAAAACACGTTTTGACAGTTGCCTTTTCAACCTTCGCGAAACCCGAAATGTTCCCATACTTTTGATTTTAATTTCGACGGTGCGTCTTTCAGCGCGGTTGAAGAAGCCATTTTACCGGCTGATGTAATGCTCATCATGTTATTCATTTATTCATTGGATGCCATATCTGCTACTGACCAATCACAAGACGTAATATAAATGACAAGAAAGTTTAGACGACGGATTTGAAAAGTAAGGTTTAAAATGCGGATTAATCGGGATTGCAGTGAATCGAATCGAAATTGGCCGTTTTGGTATCGGAATCGAATCGGCGGCGTTGAACCGGTTTTTCGATGCATCGAACCGAATCGATACAGCGCTAATGTGGATTTTATTCACTGGTTGAGACGAACAATAGACCGAGACATTAAGCTTTTAAAACTAGTTACCAATGTACATTACCTTTCATTCACGTGAAGTTCTATGTAAAATTTGTAAAAGATAGATTTACCTTATGGTGGTAAAATACAGTAATGAGATTATTCCGCATCAGACAGAATGTGTCAGGATTCAACCACTTTCCAGAATCGGAGTGTAAAAATACTGAAAACAAACAAAACACATTTTTCTTAATTACTGTGTATGTGACTTAAATTATCTTCCAACTATGTTTTGGATATAATACAACTTGTTGCGATGTACTTGAAGACTCATTTTGTACTCTTAATTTTATGTAAGTTTTACATGCGGGATCCTTTCAAATTTTAACTTTGTAATTTTTGTGTGAGTGCAGTACGTTCAACTACAGCTTTGTTAAAGATGTGACTAATGTCCCTGCACTGCTTTACTCTTCATGCTGATGGCGTATCTTATATTTCTGTGTAATAACTAGACAATTTTGAAAATAGTTCTCTTCACAAAATTATGCTGAAAAACCGACCGAAATATATTTCGAAATTTACGAAGTCTCTCCGCAATTGAGTCTGCATTATGTGTCGACCCGAAGAATGACACAGAAGTCATATCTTATAAACTTACTACACTCAACAAAGTTGCGACGAATATGAATCATATCTGAAATTTCTAGCTTTTTCTAGATTTTAGATTTTCAATATTTATTTTCTTGTGTTGTGTATGTGGGGGGAGGAGGTACTCAGAGGTATGGTGACCACCAATCAAACTCACTTGCTTCGGACGAACCGACCGACAAGAGTGACTTGTATATAGCCCCTCCCTTAGGGGCTGACAGTGCTAAAATAATTTTAATCAACTGAATATGAACTGACTTTCAAACCAGTTCACATTTCCATAATTGCTGTATCTGCTAAGAAGCTTTGTTGGTGACCATGGTAAAATTAGAAACCTACAAATTGCAATGCAGTACAATCATAAATTCAAGAGGCTCATTCACATATTTGTTGTTCATATATATTTCAAGTTAATCAAAGTAATCCATATGTCCTTCTAATGTCAATTGATCCATACAAATATGAACAAGCTTCAAACGTCTTATTTTGTCAAAATCTTTAGGACTAATTTGCTGTAGGCCACGAAGTTAATAAGAATTGGAGCCAGTAAAAGTAGTGAGTGTATAAGCCATTGTAGCCGGTAAAAGTTTAGGGACATTTGCCAAGATTACTATAACATTTATAAACGATAATATCAATTTAAAAATGTGTAACTTTAATCATGAAGGTAAATATCAACTTTGGTCATAAATACCAATTGTGCTCTTTTCAAACAAAAATCCTGTTATGAATCTTAAAATCGTTTTAATATTTTTTTATACATGTTACTGTGATCATTTCTACAAGTTGAATTGATCGTCGCTATTGTAAGGTTTGTCCGGAAAGAACGGTCGGTTGTTGCAAAGCACCTTGGGGTGAAACAGGACGAACCTTACAACACATATAAATCAGGAATTGCATACTTACAAAATTGAGGTAATAGGTATCTTAATTAAACTATATCGATGTTTTTACACGTAAATCTGTTGAATAAGCGAACAACGAATTAAGGAAAGTAAAGCATCTACATACCCACCCCGCTCCAAAATGCTGCCCATTCAAAAAACCGTTCGTTATCGATCGGCCCTGTCCGTATATTCACTTCCATATATGGTCAAGATGGTTGTAGACCATCCGCCTAGTGATACCAAGCCTAGCATATACGGTAATCAGAATTCACGTGTTGCTTAATATTAAATCATATTTCATCAAATAAGAACAGCGACCTGTTCCGTATTTCGAAATATTAAGTTTCCAACAATAATGTAAATATCGACTTTCCATGAATGTTGCAACACAAAAATATGATTTTACTTTCATGGGACAAGTGTTTCCAATTGTATTTAGACATGCAATTAATTTTGGTAAAAATTTATCAGCTATCGTTTGTTAAGATATTAAATTATGTAACATGAAAAATGAAAACAATCCACATGAAATTGAAGTTATTCCATGATGTAGCGTCTTGCAAATGTCATTCACAACGTCATGTTCTTTATCAATACCCTCTCTAGAGACTGCAATTATTCGGACTTTCATTAAACACAATTACTATATTGACACTTGACGTCACGCGCAACTGCGAAGAATATACTTCTTCCGAATTTCATTTTAATCACTCAAGCGGTCAATATCCAATATTTTACAAGTGGACCAATAGGGACAAGCAAACATTAGACAAATTGTGAAGAAAGCTAACTGGCATTACGTTGAAAACCTGATAAAAGTCGGTGACGCAGACCAGTCCCGGAAACCAACAAACAGAAAAGGTTCTTGAACTGTATTGAGTCAGAACGGACACTCCGGCTGGTCCCTTGAAACTCAAGTTGAAAGACAATGGAAGGCTCTACAGCAACATAGTAGAAAAGGCAAACATGCTGATTGGTAGATCAAGCATACCTTTTCATATTACAAGTCAGAATCTAGTCCTTGGAATTATTAATCCAAAAATGAACGATTTGAACAAAGTATACCTAGAGCTTCAACGATATATCTTTCACCGTCAGAGAAAAAACAAAATCCCTTCAAAGTATGGACATGTAAATATATTGAAGCGCGCTCTTGAAACTTCAAAAAATACAATTAACTCAGAAGAAGAATTAAGAATCTGGTCCCTTGTTAAAATATTTACTGACATCTCATATTACTAATAATAACTCATACTATAAAACATGTTTATCACATTAGTTTTTTTTAATTCTGCATAATATATTTTCTTATATAAGGCAAGTCAGCACTCACTAATTAATTTTCTTATGTGTAATAATTATATGATAAATAATATTCATACTTGTATTCAACAATAATTTATTGTGTATGGTACAAGCTTGTTTGTTTTTGTTGTGTTTTTGTGGTTTTTTTGCTGTTGTAAGATACTTGTAGTATTACTCAACTAGATTTATATATGAATGTATGTTGAATGTACGACAATTATTTGTATGTACCCATCAAATGGCTGCACATGAAATACTTTGTTTATGAAATTCTGATTACTATATGAAAAGCTTTGTATATATGTACTGTATTGTCTATGTATGTTTGTAATGTTCTACGGAACAAAATAAAGTTTTGCACAGAAAAAAAAATTGCTGATTGCTGAATCAACAATACCAGAAAGTGTGCACCCACGACACGGTCAATGATATTAAGGTAGCGCACCTCTAATGGGCAAATATCCAAATATAATCTAATTAATTATTTTCTTAATCAGCATCATTTCACTGAACTACATGCAAATTTGTAGGTAGGCTTTCCATGCTTTTTAAAAAAATATACCGATTTTTTCAAAACCACCCCCACGCTCGGCTTTTGTCCAGTTTATTTTCACCCCTGGGGTATATAAAAGTTCCATAATTCATTCAAATTTCCAAATATGGGCATGCAGTAGGTGTGTACAGATGCTGTAAAGGTGTTTAAAGTTTAAACAAGATGAAATAAGTATTCTTTTACAGACATTTATTTTTTACAAATTTTTATCTATGGAAGAGCGCCATGAAATGTAAGTGATTTCAGCCAAGTAAAAATTGGGTCGGTTAAAAACAAAGTGTCATAAAATTCAAAATAGTATCATTTAAGTCATATTTTAAACTTAGTTTTTATAGAAACACTATATACAGCAAAAATACCAAGAACTAGACAGATTTACCGTTTACTTTTTGAAATAAAAATAAAAATGCAACATGCATGGTTCGTATTTTCAACAGTAAATCACCCAATTTCGCCATAACGTTGTTTTAATTTTAATAATTGAAGAATGTGCATAAAAATTGCAACATATTTAACAATAAATATAGCTTATATGCCATATTAAATCAAATTACGTTAGAAAATAAATAAAACGCGGTCAAAAAAGTATACGTCGTCTGCAGGATTCGAACCTGCGCGGGAATATCCAAAAGATTTCTAGTCTATCGCCTTAACCACTAGGCTACGGCACCTAATAGTAGGCTCTTCAACCTTCGAAGAAATCGCGGGAAATCATTAGAGGTGCGCTACCTTAAAGTAACATTGCTACTCAAAATCAACGAACATTTCGTACAATTTTTCGTTAAATAAACTTAACAAATCAAAAATCAGTGCTCCTAATGGCAATTGCCGAAATTTCAACGCCAGATGTGGTCTGGTAAAATAGATGTTTATAGATACAAAATGTTCGTTTTTATTATTGTTTTGCATATTTAATTCCATTTTAATTTTCCGCAACGATATCTATTCATAAGACACATGAACACTAACATGGTGTTCGTGTGTTGTATGAATAGATATATTCGCGGGAAACTAAAATGGAATTAATTGTGTCACAAATAAATAATCAAAGTACTGACAGTGCTGGTATGACGATGCTTTTGAGAGGATGGATATAAACGCATCAAGTTAAGTTTATCTACATTACCACAATCACCACAATTGTGTTTGTCGGTACGAAAAAAAATTTGGTACAAACAATATGCGAAAATAATTTGGGTACGAAAACAAATTTGGGTACGAAAAAATATTTGGGAACAAAAAAATTGGGACCGAAAAACATTTGGGTACGAAAAAAAATTTGGGGATGAAAAAAAAATTGGTACGAAAAAAAAATTGGGTACGAAAAAATATTGGGTACGAAAAATCTAGGTACGGAAAAAAAATTGGGGGAACGGGAAAGTAGTACCTGTGGGGAATTTGATCCACACTCGCACATTTTCGGCCCTTTCCGTCAAACATCAGATAAGTTCCTCGAAGGCAATAGTATGAATACACATTTCGGAAGCGGTAATGCGGTCCTACCTACGCGCGTCAAAATGTAAGCGAAATATGTACACAAGTCTATCAGGAATGTTTGAATTAACGAAGAAAATCGTATATTGATGTTAGGTTTTTGAAGAAATGTGCAGAAAATATATTAAACAAGAGCTGTGTTTGTGAAACACAATGCCCTCTGATGCGCATCTTTGAAGCCATACATTTTACCTTTGACCTTGAAGGATGACCTTGACCTTTCACCACTCAAAATGTGCAGCTCCATGAGATACGCATGCATGCCAAATATGGAGTTGCTATCTTCAATATTGCAAAATTTGACCTTTGACCTTGACCTTGAAGGATGACCTTGACCTTTCACCAATCAATATGTGCAGCTCCATGAGATACGCATGCACGCCAAGATTGAAAAAGTTATGGCCAATGTTAAAGTTTTCGGACAGACAGACGCTTTATATTTGACATTTGACCTTGAAGGATGACCTTCACCTTCACCTTTCACAACTGAAAATGTTCAGCTCCATGAGATGCACATGTATGCCAAATATCAAGTTGCCATGTTCAATATTAAAAAAGTTATGGCCATTAAAGTTTTCGGACGGACGGACGGACTGACACACTGACTGACTGACTGACTGACGGACAGTACAACTGCTATAGGCCACCCTACCGGGGGCATAAAAAGCAATGGCGATATTTTTCTCAGCCACATAATTGTTAATAGTTTGATATCACAAAATGAAAGTGAAAGTAGAACTGTCAAAAATTACAACCTGTCAACGTGTTATTTTTGCTGGCACGAGAGGGCGATTAAACTCAATGTGTTCACATTTTGACCATAGGCTTTGTCGATGACCTTTATAGTTTGGGTAGCTTTGATATTATTTATTGCTATCATGTAACTGCATGATTGTGTACATGTTTACAATACACAAAGCATAAATAATGATATAAATATACTGATTGAGCTTATAATAATCTGAGAACTATAGCCAGGTCAATTAAGGACTTAAAATACAATTTTGTGTCCTGATTTAATGAAGAAATGACCATGCATGTCCTAGATTTCAAATTCAAGGCCCTGGTCTGACACATTAGTAACATTACCGTTAAACTGTTAATAGTCTTCTGAAATTAGTTTTTATTGAACTATCTAAGGAAATCTAAATCAGGCACTGATTTTTCTTGTTTTAATACAGTCATTGATCAATTGTGGCCTCTGGGTAATGACCAATTTTTGCTTACTTGTCACACGCTTAAAACTTTCCACACGTCTATAATAGCAAATCTGGATTTAGGTGATCTTCAATGGTACATTTAAACTTTAGCTTTGTTACAAGAGTGCTGGTAAAGTCCAGTCACATATTTAAATCTAGGCAATGTCAAAATCAAAGTGTCAAATACAAATGAAAGATGCGTTCATTAATTATTGTCCAGTTGTTTACTACTGCTGTGAGTTTTTATATAATATAACTGATGAACATCATGTGAGAAAAAATTCACATTTTATATCATTGTATATCAGGTTTAGCAGCCTTTTAGATAACACAATTTGCTAGTTTTCAATGTCGCTTCTGGGGATCGAACCCGTAGGGCTTTTAGGAAGATTCTGAAATGTTCGATCCCTCGAGAGCAACCAAACCAAAAATTAAGTCAAATATTGCCGACTTGGTTTTTTGAGTCGGTTCATGAGGGATAATGATTGGTCATTGTCAGCTCTGGTACTACTTACATGTACCCCGGGTACTCTTAAGTATACTTACTCGTACCTTGGGTACTTTAAGTATACTTACATGTACCCCAGATACGGTAAATATACGTAATTGTACTCGGTCCATATTAGACTGTACCCGAATTGTATTCGCGCCCAAAATCCGATGTCGTAAAACGCGCAACCGATTAACTATAACACACTTCTCTTCAAAAAACACTGCATCAACATGCTTTTTGAGTATGTGTTCCAATAATATAGAGGCCATTCTACAGAAAATTGACATAAATGTGTATATATAAAAAAAAATAAAAAAAAATAGTCGACAACGACTGATTTAGGGTTAAATTTCCCGGGTACATTTTAGTATATTTCCCGTACCCGGGATACATGTAAGTATACTTAAGAGTACCCGGGGTACATGTACGTAGTACCTGACAATGAACAATCGAGCGATAATGGAAGGTGCAACATCTCTCACACCCACTAGCATCGCCTTTAGCAGTATTCAATTCTCAACAGAAAACTGGAGTCATTGATCCCGAGGGACAACAAAAACTATTGATTAATGTTCGAAATAATTTGATTAATGACAATTCTATTATTTGAGCCAGGTCACAGGAAAAGCGCAGTCCAATCAGTATCCAATTATATTATTTGTTATTGTCAGAAAAACGCTTTTAAGCAAACAGCTTTCAAGCGACTGCAGGCTGATCTAGATCCAAACTGGCCACAATCAACTTAATGTCTCTTTCACTGTGACACAGTTCATTTAACTTTAAAATGATGAAAAGTACTAACATAGAAGAGAGAGTACAAACCAGTAAAGATTTTGAAATCAATGTTGAATTTCAGGACAGCTTGGTGATCTGCAAATCCCCGATGAAATGTTGATATCGGGTATCATAGTCATTCAATAAGTCGCAAAATGCTCGAATACAATTTATTTAAAGCAAAATGTGACTTAAATTGATAACTAAAATACCAGTATCATCAGTATGCCAGTTTTGCCTTGTCAATATGTCGAGGTCCAGAAAGTGTTTCATTTCACATTGAATATATCCTTCGAATTCCATTTATTGTTGCATTACTAAATAGCGAAACAAGCCGATTTAAGCTGTAAGAAAGTTTTGACACGAGTGTAGAAAGTGATCCATTCACATCGAATATATCCTTCGAATTCCATCCATTGTTGTCATTAGCGGAGATTTAGTGAATAAATAATTCATATATCATAAATGACAGCTTCTAAATAGCGAAACAAGCCAATTTATGCAGTAAGAAAGTTTTAAATCGAGACTCTCACGGGGGCGGCCATTGTTGAATGTTGAAACACGAACGACAACTCTGCTAGGAGAATGTTATCAATGAAAATCAACGAGCAATCTCCTACGCAGTGGCGATTGCCAAGGGAAGTAACTGAAAAATCGAGTTATCTCAATCGGACTGGCTCGGTCTTTTACATTGGTCGCCATTGTGATTGTTTTTTGATGGTTATCATACCTTAGACGATGCTGTTCCAGCATCGTCAAAAACGAGCATTTTGAATCTTAAAAAAATCTATGTAATCATACCACATCTAACGTTGAAAGTGTAGCTATTGCTATAAGGAACACTGATTGTTTAGGTGTTAACTTTATTTTACGAAATACTTTACGAAATGTTCGTTTATTTTGAGCGTTAAAGAGGCTTTAACCTACATCAGATGGGGAACCAGTACAAACCATACCAAAAGTCCAGGTTACACCTCATAATGGTTTGAAGCTAATATTGAAGCTAAACCCGCAAAAGGCAATAGGTCCAGATATGCCTCCAACAAGGGACCTAAAACTACTGGCATATTAGTGTACATTGTATCTCTTCATATATACCAGACTAGCCTAGCGGCAGTATCTATCCCAGATATATGGGAGACTCCCACAGTGTGGGTAATAGTCAAGCAGGAGACAGGTACTAAGCGAGCAACCACCACACAGAGTCACTCACTTGCTGTAAGATACTTGAGCAGATTATTGTCAGCAACGTTGAGCGACACTTTGACAACATTCTCACTGACTGTTAGAATGAATTTAGAAGGCGGTGGTCAAACAAATGAAGTCCCAACATGACCTAGCCATTCTGGACTTAAGCAAAGTGTTTGACAACGTTCCCCACCAGCGTCGGTTGACCAAGCTGCATCACCATGGTATACTCAAAGAGACATGGGAATTGATCCGAGCCTTCCTGGTTGACAGAAGACAGTGAGTTGATGTTGATGGAGCACCTTCAGATCCTGTCCCAGTAGTTATTTGAGTGTCTCAGGGGAATCTTCTGGGACCTGGTCTCTTCCTAATATTCGTAAATAATATCCCTCCTAAAGTTTCATTCAAGACTAAGCTATTTGAAAACTAATGTGTGATCTACAAACATGTAACTTTCCTCAAATCGCGACTGCGAACTGCCCCAGAACGACCTCCATCGTCTGTGGGTATATTAGAAGTCTTGAGAATGTAGCAGCATTCTTCAAGTCTGCAGAAAGCGATCAACGAAATTATACAAAAACACTCTCAAAGGCCAAATACTTTTGCATGTGATGAAGCCTAAAAGTACCTTGCGGTGGATCAAACAAAGGATATGTCATGGATGTCGCAAATTCAAAACCCATAAGGAATGGCATTAGTATCCTTGGATTTTACATCGGAGCTTAAGAATAGGTAACGAGGATGTCAAAAGTGCAGGATAGTTCTTTTTGTTCACCCGAATTTCGAATGCAGCAGCACTATCTGGAACCTATACTACAAGGACCATATCTATGATCTGGAGATGGTCCAGATAATAGCAGCTAGGTATGTGACGAACCAATATCACATAACCAGTAGTGTCTCATCCACGACTAACCGTATACAGTAGGAGACTTTTGAGTCAAGAAGGACCAAGGCACATCTGACATTTTTTATAATACTACAAATGACAACATAGGGGATCCAGCAATACAATAAAATCGCTTAAGCAGGACCCGGTCAAATCAATTTAACAAGTTCCTGTCAATATCAACATATGCATCTTAGAACAGAAACAGCTTCTTCCCAAGAATGAATATTAACTGGAAATATTTTACGACATGAATCCCCTGACATGGTTTCATTCAAACGGGGACTAGCAACAATCAGATTCTTTAAGGTCAAATGCCGATTGTATTACCAAAAATGCTATTTTTTAAATATGTATATTCTAAAACGACTGAAATTATGACCAAGAGCAATGGCAAAAATATTATGATACTAAAAATTATATTGTTTTCCGTAAACCGCTCGGGTATTTCCGCCATCTATCGCATCGGAAACGCATTTTAGTTATGCCGTTTTCTAGATCGCATTTACGGATTATTTAAATGCAACTATTTTGTATTAACATGTACGCATCAATGGTTTGGCAACAAAAACAAGTTATTTGAGCCCTTCGCTAATCATTAAGAAATAATACTATTAGGTGAATCTTCACAACAACTATAAAAAAAAATGACAAATATCTTTCAACATGTAAAATAACTTTAGTTATGGCCTGTGTCACCATTAAAATTAAAAGTGTCAAAACTATAATGTGTTTTTATCAATTATATTTCCTCAACTTATAAGAAATTGTGACGGAATAAAACAGTTTTATTTCTCTATATACATCAAGAGACGTTGAGTCTTATAGACCTGCTGATCGCCAATTGCTGGTAAAGATATAGTCTGGTTCCCAGCTTCTATTGTACACAAATAGAATACAAAGGGGTAGGTAATCCAGACTAATAAAGATATCGCTCTTAGCTTTGGGATGAATGTTTCTATTCTGATTGAGGTCGGATATATTCATATTTCGTGTAAACGAGAGGATTGAAGTACCAGGCGCACCTGAGAGGCCCAGTTTGTACGAGAATTGTCAACATTTATGTTATTTAATTGCTCGTTTAAAACGGTATTTAAAATACAATTTTCTCGTTTAACCGAGTGTATCTTTAGAAAGAATTTAATCATTCTAATGTATCTTCCGATGTACAGTGGACATCTAGCCAATTCGCTATACAATTCAAGAGTATTTGTAGAGGGTTTTACATTAAGGATCCATTTACAAAACTTTGTGTGTACTCTTTCTAAAGTTTCATCTTGATCGTACCCCCAAACTTCCGAACAGTAATTTAATACTTATGGGGCATAAGCGTTAAATAGGTTATACATGATATACATTGGTACTTTGTTATTCTTAATTAAAGACATGCGTGCATATAAAGTTCGCAATCCTTTCCTCGCAAGTGTTTTCAAAGCTCGAATGACCCGCCGCTGGTAAACACAACCTCTAACTAGTTGAAAGAGTTAACGATTTATACCTCTTGGTAATTATACAACCATTTGTCGTAAGCACCTACTCTCCCCTTTTCCGAAAGATCATGATTTTAGTGTGTGTTATTTTATATTTACTGTTACTGTTAGATTCCAATTTTGAAAATATGAATAAAGACTATCAAGAGAATTTTGTAGACCATCCTTAGATTCCGACACCAGCACTGCGTCGTCAGCGAATGGTAATAAAAAATAGCGATTTCGTCAATATTTATAACTGCATCTGTATTTTCTTTTAAGTGCATCTCAATATCATTTAGAAAGAGAGAACAACAGATCGGAGAGTTAATCT